>NC_087223.1:22892062-22904562 GCF_015104395.2 Macrobrachium nipponense | reverse complement strand
ATAGAGATTATAAGGAGATTAGTACCTAGAATCCGGCACACCTGGAAGAATGAGTAACCTTTCCAAACAAGCATAAACATGGGTACAATTTAAGACAAAAAGATTAAGTCCCACTGCTCAGACACAGGGATAAGACAATTAAAAGATTATACAGGGCGACAGCTGACCCAATTCAGATCTTTGGTAAACAAAACCTTATTCGCAAAACATATTAAACATACATATACAACGAAGATATCTCTAAGCCACTAATTTGTATTTAAGTCTGTAATTATATCTTTGAGGTCATTCTTAAACATGTTACAAATACAAGGGTCTAAATGAAACAGGCCACGACTTATATTAAAATTACAATGGGAAGTAATTTGATTATGGCAGATTCTAAAAGATTTCGTGATAAGACATCTTTTGATCCAGCAATTACTGAACTACCATCCAATTTATCCGGTGATTATTTTCACTTAAATGAATGAATATTGCGTTAGATGTTTGCCCAGTTTTTACAGAATATTTATGTTGGTTTAACCTTACTTCTAAGCCCTTTCTCGACTGTCCGAGATAAAAAGAGGGACAGTCCATACATGGAATTTTATATATATGTTGTTGCTTTCCCTGGGGCCATTATACCGCCTATATATATATATATATATATATATATATATATATATATATATATATATATATATATATATAATACACTACCTCTCTCGGTATCAGGAAATATATATATATATATATATATATATATATATATATATATATAATATATATATATATATATCTATCAATTCAAAAAAAATTGAGCATTATATTGAGTGACTGATATAGACACAGCCTCTCCAGGTATCAGTATCTTCACTCTGTCAGGAAATATATATATATATATATATATATATATATATATATATATATAATATATATATATATCTATATATCTATATATATATATCTATATATATATATTATATATATATATATATATATATATATATATAAAATCTATCAATCCAAAAAAATTGAGCATTGTATTGAGTGACTGATAGACACAGCCTCTCTCGGTACCAGTATCTTCACTCTGACAGGAAATATATATATATATATATATATATATATATATATATATATATATATATATATATATTATATATATATATATATAAATCTATCAATCCAAAAAATTGAGCATTGTATTGAGTGACTGATATAGACACAGCCTCTCTCGGTAGCAGTATCGTCACTGATAGAAAGAGAGAGAGAGAGAGAGAGAGAGAGAGAGAGAGAGAGAGAGAGATCCAAAAAGTGTATAAATCACAGCTGCTGTGGGCCGACCGCCCTAATCTGACTTACGGTGGTTTACCAAAACATCCAATTAGGAGGTCCGTTTTTTATCTCCGAGTCTTTTGCCTGTGGTGGACTGCCAGCCATTCTTGGGCACTCCATTGTACTCTCTCTCTCTCTCTCTCTCTCTCTCTCTCTCTCTCTCTCTCTAATCTCTCTCTCTCTCTTCAGGGAATGAGTTTTTTTTTTTAAAGATTCTAGACTTAGAATTTATCTCAATGAAGGTTCGAAGGAAATGGGTGTTTAAAGAACTTATAATGAAATGAGTTTTTTAAGACTCTGGACTTTAAATTCATCTCGGTTAAGGTAATGAGTTATTACGGAACTTAAAATGAGATGAGTTTTTAAAGAACTTGAAATGAAACGAGTTTTTAAAGAACTCAAGATGAAATGGGTTTTTAAAGAACTTAAAATGCAACGAGTTTTTAAAGAACTTGAAATGAAACGAGTTTTTAAAGAACTGAAAATGAAATGAGTTTTTAAAGAACTGAAAATGAAATGAGTTTTTAAAGAACTGAAAATGAAATGAGTTTTGAAGAAGTTAAAATGAAATGAGTTTTTTAAGGAACTTAAATTAAATTAGTTTTTGAAGAAGTTAAAATGAAATGAGTTTTTAAAGAACTGAAAATGAGATGAGTTTTTTGAAGAAGTTAAAATGCAACGAGTTTTTAAAGAACTTGAAATGAAACGAGTTTTTAAAGAACTGAAAATGAAATGAGTTTTTAAAGAACTGAAAATGAAATGAGTTTTTGAAGAAATTAAAATGAAATGAGTGTTTAAGGAACGTAAAATGAAACGAGTTTTAAAAAACTCTGGACTTTGAATTAATCTCAAAGATTTGAAGGAAATTAGTTTTTAAAGAAATTTAAATGAAACGAGTTTTTAAAGAACTTAAAATGAAACGATTTTTTTTAAAGAACTTGAAATGAAATGAGTTTTCAAAGAACTTAAAATGAAATGAGTTTTCAAAGAACTTAGAATGAAATGAGTTTTTAAAGAAATTATAATGAAACTAGGCTTTGAATTCATCTCAATGAAGGTGTGAGTGAACTGAGTATTTAAAAGACCTTTTTTATATGAATGAGAACCTGTTTCCCAGTCTTAACTTTTGCGACAGTTTTGTGTTTACTTCTTGTAATAGAACACCCAAGGGAAATTATTCCTCGGAAGCTGTTGATTAATATTCTCGTCTTCTGTTGAAAAGTCTCCAAAACTTTATGGGGGTTTTCTTAATTAGTTCGTTTTCTTGCGTGTAGCATTTTTAATTGTGTGTATGTATGTCTGCTGTCTTGCGCTTGAGAGTGCGCAAACATGTTTGTATACACATATATATTTATAAATATATATGTTTATTTTACTAGCTGACCAACCAGGCGTTGCCTGGGAAATATCTGATCAACACCAATAAACTCTCTCTCTCTCTCTCTCTCTCTCTCTCTCTCTCCCTTCATCATTTTCTCCTACCTCCCAACCCCCACCCCCCCTATTCTACCACCCTTCGACCTCTCTATGGCACTTTTAAGGTTCCACCCCCCCCCCCACCCCTCCCGAGCATTTCCCACCCTGATTTTACGCCAGGGGGGCCGACTGTTGCTCCAAGTGCCGGAATGGCTGCTTTGGCACCCCTTCTTGATTCGGAGGTCATATTCCCTACGATTAAAGTGGTCCCCTATTTCTCCTCGCAGCTGTGAAAGGAGTTTTCTTGGGCCGTCCTGTTGAGGAGGCCACTCTCTCTCTTCTAGTGGTGTCTTGTCAGGTTTTGGAAAGCTCTGGGAATTTATTATTATTATTATTATTATTATTATTATTATTATTATTATTATTATTATTATTATTAAGGGAAATACGGAGACAGAGGAAATCCCACTTATTGAAAAGGAAAAAAAAATTAACAAATAGATGAAAATAAATTAAAAGAAAAGCTTAAAAGCTTTTTTTTTTTTGAATTAAATGAAATACCTCACGCAGAGGCGGCTCAATAAACGGGAACAAAAGGGAAGTGTGGGAAAAAAACTGGATTTTTCTAAAAGTAGATGTGAGGGACAACGTAGCATGTGATGGAAAACCTGATGTAATCGTTCGTGTCTCCCATTTTCTTTTTAGTTTTCCATGACTTTTCTGTTCGCCCTCAAGATCTCAAAACCTACTGAGGCTAGAAAGGCTGCAAATTGTATGTTCATCACCCACCCTCTAGTCATCAAGCATACAAATTGCAGCCTCTAGCCTCAGTAGTTTTTGAAGTTATGTCCATAACATAAAATACTTTTTCTGTCCGCCCTCAGATCTCAAAACCTACTGAGGCTAGAGGGCTGCAAATTGGTATGTTCATCACCCACCCTCTAGTCATCAAGCACACCAAATTGCAGCCCTCTAGCCTCAGTAGTTTTGAAGTTATGTCCATAACATAAAATTACTTTTTCTGTCCGCCCTCAGATCTCAAACCCTACCGAGGCTAGAGGGCTGCAAATTAGTATGTTGATCACCACCCTCCAGTCATCAAGCACACCAAATTGCAGCCAACTAGCCTCAAAAAGTAGTTTTTTATTTTTTATTTAAGGTTAAAGCTAGCCATGATCGTGCGTCTGGCAACAGAAAACTCGATTGCTGTGTGAGTGTGTGTTTTCGGGGGGCAATGTCGGTCCATTTTTCTGCCTTCCTGTTTGTTCCTCTCTCTCTCTCTCTCTCTGTCATCTCTCTCTCTCTCTCTCTCTCTCTCTCTCCTAGCTTACTCCTTCATCCCAACCATCGTTAACCCCGACATATTCCCTATAAGGGACGGTTGGGGGGGGGGTGTTCTTTGCATTATTGGAAATTCGTTTAAAATCCCTTCGTAATTTTGTTTGCGATGGGGCCTAGGGCTTGTTGGGGGTGGGGGGGGGGATCTCCTAGGTGACCCAGCGGACTATTTTTGGGGGATTTTTAGCTCGCCCGGATAAACAGCTTCTCTCTCTCTCTAGTTATTTATATACGTCTTTGTTTGTTTTTGTTTTTTAGCTTACGTTCTTTTGTTTATATACGACGTTGTTTGTTTCTTTGTTTGTTTATTAACTGTGGGCCGTCTGTCAATGAATGTATATAGGTATAGTTAAGGATATTTCTTTTGAAAAATTACAAAAAAAACAAATTTTAAAAAAAAACAAATTTCCACAAACCACATCTTTCACTAAAAAGTAAGAACAAAGAGAGACAAGCACAAAATAAATAGATAAATAGATAACTCTTCATCCTTCATCCCAGAGGACACCAATCGTATTGACCCAAAGGGAAATAGTGTGACCGTGAGACACCTCGGGTCGTCACTCATGCCTTTAGCATCGGGAAAGATCCGGAAGGATTTGGACGACTAAGCCGTGGCATTTGTCAGGATGCTACTCAGATTCCTTTTAGCTTTAAACTGGGTTGGGGGTGGGGATCTGTCTTGACCTCTCTTAGCTCGGAACTGGAGGAGGTCCTGTCTTGCTCCTCTGTGTGATTGAAATTGAGGTCCTGTCTGGGCCTCTCTTAGCTCAAACTAGGCGGGGGTGTGGGGGGGGGGGGGGTTGGTGGTCCTGTCCTGGCCCCCTCCCCTCTCTTCTCTTGAAACTGGGCCGTCTATCAGTAACTTATATTTTCGTTTTTAGATGAGACCCGTATTTCCATTTGTTAATTATTTATTATATCTGTTTTATTAACCATGAGGTTTTTTTTTTTGTTTCTGGTTTTTGATAAGTGGGACCTCCTCTTCTTCCCGTATTTCACTTCCTATCCTCATGAACACCTTAATAATATTCTTTGGAATCTTAAAGAATTCCAATTCCTGTGGTGGGCTTGTGGCTTGTTCCTTATGAATATTTGGTTTCATCTTCTGATAATAATAATAATAATAATAATAATAATAATAATAATAATAATAATAATAATAATAATAATAATAATAATAATAATAATTGGAAGCTGAATTTCAAGTCAGTGGCCCGTTTCGTGGGCTTGTTATATATGAGTAGGTTTCTATTCTGAATAATAATTATAATAATAATAATAATATTATTATTAATAATATAATAATAATAATAATAATAATAATAATAATAATAATAATAATAATATAATAATAATAATAATCAATTCGTCTAACTACACTGCTCACTTGCATGGAGGTGGTATCTGTTTAATTGCATCAATTACCGTCTGCTAATGACGATTCCATTTGCTAATAAGTCGTCCTAATTCTCGCTGCTGTTAATTGGCATAGATTTTCTGGCCGTGCCTCTTCTTCTCGTCAATTATGTTAATGATTAGTACCCCCGAGAGAGAGAGAGAGAGAGAGAGAGAGAGAGAGAGAGAGAGAGAGATGACATTCAGTGACGGATCAAGTCCAGGTTTAAATTCGCCGTGACCAGATGCCAAGCCGTATGAAGACACGTCATGAAGAGAGAGAGAGAGAGAAAGAGTCTTAATTACACGCGGGGAAACACTAATTGGGGCTCTGTGGGGGGGAGGGGGGGGGGCGTTCTGGGGGGTGGGATGGGGGTAGGGGGCGGGCAAGGGTCAGTGCATTAATCGTCGCAAATGAGATGGAGTAATGAATGGACTGGAGGCGGACTGTCGGAATGATTTGATGTGAGAGAGAGAGAGAGAGAGAGAGAGAGAGGCGAAGTGGACAAAACTGCAGATAAAGTTCGGTCGCTCTGGTCGCCCGAATAGAGGCAACAAAATAACCATCTGATGTTCATGGACGACATCAAGGAATTATTATTATTATTATTATTATTATTAATTAATATTATTTTTATTTTTATTATTATTATTATTATTATTATTATTATTATTATTATTATTATTGTCTCGTGCCAAGAAGAGCGAAGGCGAAAGGCGGCCTCTCTCTCTCTCTCTCTCTCTCTCTCTCTCCTCTCTCTCTCTCTCTCTCTCTCTCTCTCTCTCTCTCAAAAACGAATCTAATTTTCAAGAATTAACTTGCCAAATAATCAGCAAATGAAAATTGCGACCTATTCATTGCAAAAAGCTCTTTGCAAGAACGAACAGATCTCGGTCGTATCAACTAATTACATTCTGTAAATGGTGGCCATTTGGTCGTCCATTAGGCAGACTAATTCATTATTTACTTAGTGCCAGAGACGAGTATGCAAGTGATTATGCAATTGCATCGTATTTTTATTAATTACATTATATTGCTCTGCACAGCATTTTGCGAACCACCCTTTCTTGACAATGATTCCGTCAGTAAGGTTCTTTGCTTGCAACTGCTCTGAGGTTTTCCTCCTGTTACACTTTTCAAACCTTTTGTTACTGTCAGTTTCCGTTTCAGCGCTGAATGAACCTCATGGGTCCCAGTGGATGGCCTTTTGGTCTAAATTCTATATTCAATTCAATTCCTCTGTTCCTAGTAGTCCCTCTCCCCGGAGCTAACAAACAGCTGATTTTGACAGGTGAAGCCGAGGGCACCTAACACGAAGTGTCAACATTCAGCGTCGCTACTGCGGTCACTATGTGTCAGCCCTTTGATGTCTGTGTGTGTGTGTGTGTGTGTGTTTGTGTGGCCAGGTGTGTATCAGGTTAATTGGCCCTGTGTCCCCTTAAGCCTAATTGCAACGGTCCCTTAGCAATTGAAATGTATCGCATTTCGGGTTCAGTTCGGGACACGCCTCAAAAGGCCCACGAGGGACCAGAGATCTTAGAAACCACAGTTTTGACCTGTCTAATGTTACTGTGAAGAACTTCGGGTTGTTTCAGAATAATAATAATAATAATAAATAATATAATAATAATAATAATAATAATATAATAATAATAATAATAATAATAATAATAATAATAATAATAATAATAATAATAATAGGGAAAACCTCTCTATCGCGAGAGTATATATAATGTTCTAAAGGGTCCACAGTAATACAAAGTGTTAAAGAGTCCGTGTATAATTTTTAAGACTTTACAAAAAGCTTTCGAACCCTTCCCTGGGTTCATTTTTTTTTTCTTTTTTTTTTTTACTGAAGATGAACCCAGGAAAGAGTTCGAAAGCTTTTTGTAAAGTCTTAAAAATTATACACGGACTCTTAACACTTTGTATCGTTTTTTGGAACCCTTTAGAAACAAAATAATATAATAATAATAATAATAATAATAATAATATAATAATAATAATAATAATAATAATTAGTTAGTTTTTATTGTTTTATAGTCATATTAATACAATTTTCCACACAGTTCCAGTAAAGCCGCGAAGCTGTAGTAGCTTACATGGCAGGCTACATAAAACGTCAATATAATAAAATCAGCATAAAGCAACAGACATTAATGCACACAAACTTAGGTAATATTTAGAACAATGAAATCAAGACAAAAATACACACGCCGATACATAAAGTTAGACAATATTTAAAAAACAATGGAATTCATGTAATAGCAACAGATTCGACAAAAATTACAGCATATAAAACAACGGAATGAGAATTTAATCAACTTATTGTAGACGCCTAACTAAAATACCAGACCAGAGACACTACTAAAAAAACCAAAACCAAATTTTTGAAAAGTTATCATTCTACCATTCTATAAAAGACAACTATTGTTCGCTCATCAATGATGACTTGTCTAGAACGTAACGAATGCCACAGAGAGCCCTCAAATAAGGTAGATGTAGACTATCGTACAGCAGTATCATTTGATGTGGTAAAATCTTCTCTCCACCTCACAAACCAAATGAGGATGGAGAAACATATTCCTCTTGTTTCAATATGAGTGTATTTGGAGATATGGACGAAGTAAAATATCGTACATCTCGGTATACTTCCCACTCGGTAAAAGTCTTAAAAACTTAAAGAGATTGTATTTACAAAGACTCCTCAGCCTCAACAGCTTCAAATTAACGTACTTTTCCACAGTCCCCAACAGGGGGACATTATCAACCCATTTAACTCCCAAGATAGTTTTCTCAGCAAATTATTGACACCAGGAATTAGTCTGGTGCAGTGACTGGCAGGTGCTGAAACCGCAAACTATCAAATGGTTGTTCAAGTAGGGAAGGGGAAGAGCATAGTACAGATTTAAAAGCACACGAGTAAGGACAACATCACGATGCCATCTAGAGTTCCTGTTACTCGGCTTATGTTTAGGGTTACATTGTTAATAGGTTTAGCAAAGGACAAAGTTCTTGTTATTGTTAGTCCTAAGTATTTAAATTCATTCACCACTCTATGGCTTCTCCTGCAAAGAATATGTCAGGTAAATTCTGTGCCGGGCGCGAGGAAAAACACATTAACTTAATCTTTTTGGAGTTTGGCAAGAGCATATTGGCTTTAGATATTTCTCCAAGTCTGAGAAGAGCTTTTTTGATGTTATTAAATAATCCGTCTCAAAGAGCAGGACGTGACAACAAAGGCTGCGCCATCAGCAAATAACACAGTCTCAACTCCAACTGCCATGGTAAATCATTGTATAAATTAACAAAACAACGGGCCAAGAATAGAACCCTGCGGAACTCCGCAAGTAACAAGTTTAGAATCAGAGCATAGGCCATTTAAATACATACTGCTCCCGTTCTGATAATATGATTACAAATATTCATGACACTGGCCTCTAAATTCCGTAATGAGCCAGTTTCTGTAGTAGGATACTATGTGATACAGTGTCAAAAGCTTTTCTTAAATCTAAAAAGAAACCACACACTAAAGATTTTCTGATGGTAAGCCGTGAGTAGAGTAGAAACATCTTTATGATAGCATGAGTTGTACTTTTTCCCACGGCGGAAGCCAAACTGACATGGGCTAAGCAATGAATGTACATTGATGAGACTTTCCATTCTTATGAGTGTAAGTTTTTCAAATATCTTAAATAAATAAATAATAAGGAACCTGGAAAAAATAAATACCGAAGTAGCTCCAGGACTCCTGCAGAAGAGCGTGCTCCTAGAACAGCTCGCAACATAGTGAGAAAAAGTGATGGACTCCTAATGAGGTATAGATGTATAACCCGGAGCTGACGCCTCCCCCCCCCCCTCCCCCACCCCCCCACCACCCGTCGATAGGATGACTGAGATAGACTCCCCCCTAATAATAATAATGATTTGACATCAGAAAACCCTCACTACTGCATTATAGTTTTAAATGTACTACGCTGGCCAGCATGAAGAAGAGAAGTTATCTGCAAAGATTATGACGAGAAAACAAAAAGGGAATATTTTTTTTGAGAGAGTGATGAAAGTAGTCAAAAGGTGCTGCATTAAGTTGATGAGATCATACATATACGAAGGCTTTCTTCTCCTTGTTTGGTTTTCGCTTACCCAGGGGATTAAAGCCTATATACAGACTACTGTGTTGTTGTTGTTGTTGTTCTTGGTGTTATGGGGTCAGGAAAGTCTTTTAAAAAGACCTGAAAGAGGTGGGAATTTTAAACAGTACAGAACAATTATTTTATAATAAAACGTAGCGTATTAATTTTAAATCTCGTTGGTGAATAAACTACTAGGATAGGATATTTTATATTTATATTAGAATGAAATGTAAAAAAAAAATAATGTGGATGTTAAACAGTACAGAACAATTATTTTCTGATTAAATATAGCGTATCTATTTTAATTTTCGTCGGCGAAACTACGCGCTATTTGACCGTAGATTTCAGCGCGCTGCACCCCCGATTAAGCTGGAGGTCGGATCACGTCTTGTTTTGAGGAGTGAGAGATGTGTATTTCTGGTGATAGAAGTTTCACTCTCGACGTGGTTCGGAAGTCACTGAGTAAAGCCGTTGGTCCCGTTGCTGAATAACCGCTGGTTCCATGCAACGTAAAAGAAACACCATACAAACAAACAAACATAGTGAATATATATATCTCAAAACCTTGGGTATTCGCCTCAGAATACCTTTAATCTTGATGATATTGACCTCAGGAACTTCATATGAATCCTAGCATCTGTATATTTTTTGTCATCCCAAAATACTGATGATATTCTCTCGGGATCTCCATCCTAGGATCTTGATACGATTCCCCCAGATTGCTAATGGATTCTTACGCCACCACCAACACCCACATCCTCCTCCTCCTCCTCCTCCTCCTCCTCCTCCTGCGAGCATCCCATCTTCGCACGAAGAAAGATGGAGATTTAAAAATGGGGACGAGAAAAAATATATTCGGGAAAACGATTCCTGGATGCGCCGCGGAATGACGAAGAAGAGTGGATTTCGGGGGGTGTCGGGGGGGGGGGGGGGGGGGGGCGGGGCTACCTGGAGCTATTACTACTTCTACTACTACTACTACTACCACCACCACCATCCACGCCCCACCCCCCGGGTCAAGGCCGGATTGGAGCGGGTGCCTAAATTAAACTGTGGGACGGTCCTGGAGAGAGGGAGGAGGAGGAGGAGGAGGAGGAGGAGGAGGTGGGACCTGCGAGCGACGACGAGATCTGGTTGGCCTGGTGGCATCTCATGATTAAATTTTTTTTTTTTTTTTTCAAAAGTCTTCTCTTGCGTCACTGCTTGGAGCGGGAATGCCTAATCATATCGTAATTATTGAGGGGCTGCTTCTGGTGTGTGTGTGTGTGTGCGTGTGTGTGTGTGTGTGTGAGGGACGTCTTGGCAGACTTAACTTATCCTGGGACATATTAATATTATTATTATTGGGTATATTATTATTATTAGATGCACGAATCAGTCAGAATTGATTATTGGCTGAGGTCAGTCAGCATCCTTGATGTCTGTGTGTATATATATATATATATATATATATATATATATATATAGATATTATATATATATATATATATATATACATATATATATATATATATATATATATATATATATATATATCTAGATATAGATATATATACATATATGCATTATGGTCAAATAACTAAAGTTTAAACCCTCATTATCTTCCCTCCCTGGCTCACCCGTTCATTGTACTCTGGGAAAATTGATGCCATCCTTGGCCCAGGCATAATTCAGCTGTAATGTTGGGGGGCCTAATAAGGACCCGGGCATTTCTCAGCACACTGTCGGTGCCGAAACTGAGGAGGGCAAAGTTGCCAATATCAGAGGTCATAATATTATATATATTATCACAACGGTTATATGGAGGCACCACTCGCCACTGTTATAGACTGGTGACTGGAGACTTGGATCATATTAGACATTAGCTGAGGACAATGAAGGGATGCCTGGACAGAGCTGCTGCCATTGTACTTTTCTGTCAATGAAAACTGTCGAGATCGTTATTTGTGTGTCCGCCCTCAGATCTTCAAAACTCCCGAGGCTAGAGGGCTGCAAAACGTGATGCGAAACGCCCTCAGATCTTCAAAATGACTGATGCTAGAGGGCTGCAAATTGGTACGTTGATCGTCCACCCTCCAATCATCAAACGTACCAAATTGCAGCCCTCTAGCCTCAGTAGGTTTGATTTGATGTAAGGTTGAAGTTATAGGACAGGCCACCACCGGGCCGTGGCTGATGGCTTCAAAACTACTAGGGCTAGAGGGCTGCAAATTGGTACGTTGATCGTCCACCCTCCAATCATCAAATGTACCAAATTGCAGCCCTCTAGCCTCAGTAAATTTTATTTGATGTAAGGTTGAAGTTATAGGACAGGCCACCACCGGGCCGTGGCTGATGGCTTCAAAACTACTAGGGCTAGAGGGCTGCAAATTGGTACGTTGATCGTCCAGCATCCAATAAAAAAACGTACCAAATTGCAGGCCTCTAGTCTTAGTGATTTTTATTATATTTAAGGTTAAAGTTAGCCATGATCGTGCATCTGGCAACGTTATAGGACAGGCCACCACTGGGCCCTGGCTTATGGCTTCGAACTAGGAGAGAGAGAGAGAGAGAGAGAGAGAGAGAGAGAGAGAGAGAGAGAGAGAGAATATGAAGCTTGACGAACTGCAAGGAGCGATTCCCCTGTGGCACCTACGACCTGGGCTGTAAATCTCAGTCACGTCTGAGATCCAGGATTTTATCTGGGCCGTCTCTCTCATTACAGTTTTATGCCAGCTCCCCCCCCCCCTCCCCCCCCTCACACGCCCCCCCCCCACCCTCCCCCCCACGCGTCATCTCAAGGATGCCTTCTCATTAATTATGCACTGAGCTATTTTTTTTATCTTTGTTTTTCTCATCTTGTTTGTTCGTTTCCGTTTTGTCTTTTCTTTTCCTTTTCGATTCATGGAACTCTC
>NC_087223.1:22882062-22889562 GCF_015104395.2 Macrobrachium nipponense | reverse complement strand
TACTCTTCTTCATTTTCAACTGTTACGTCATGTAGTCTACCTTCCTCCTATGCTATCTTCCTTCCTTTACCACCCCCGCCATACCCTCATTTCTTTGCTCCCACTCCCTCTCTCCCCCTCCCTACCCCTCCTCTCCTCCCTCCCCCCCCTCCCCCCTCCCTCCCTCTCCCCCTCCCTCTCCCTTCTCCCTCTCCCTACACCAGCTGCTATCACTTGTGGGCGGAAGAGGAGTGCCAGTACATTACTGAATTTCCCACAGGACCATTTACCTCAGAAACCATACGTGGTTAGGATAAAGAGGGGAGTTTTATTTATTTACTTTATATTTTTGGCCCATGTTCAGTTTTTGTTATTTTTTTCTTCGCAGTTTTTAATGTAGTTTTTTCTTGCTAAATTGATTTTGTCCTGGCAAGGTGAGATTTTTTCCGTAGTTGTTTTATTCTTGTTTGATTGTTTGGTAGTCTTAAAAAAAAGACGTTAGTTATGATTTTTTTTTTCATCTTCAGCTCCGTGTAGCTCTCGGATAGGTATACCTTTTTTTTCTTTCTTTTTAACGGCCCCTCATTCTCCTTGCATTTTCATTCATATCTATCTATTCGTTCATTTATTAATCAATATTTTCTAAGAAGTTGTATCTCTACTTTCTGTATTTCCCTTGATCTCGTCTTACTTCTTCCATAATGGACACTAATAATAATAATAATAATAATAATAATAATAATAATAATAATAATAATAATAATAATAATAATAATAATAATAATAATAATAATAATAATATTCTTCTAAAGGGTCCACAATAATTCAAAGTGTTAAAAAGTCCGTGTATAATTTTTAAGACTTTACAAAAGCTTTAGAATCCTTCCCTGGGTTTCATCTTCAGTCCAAAAAAGATGAACCCAGGGAAGGGCTCGAGAGCTTTTTGTAAAGTCTTAAAAATTATACACGGACTCTTAACACAGTATTATTGTTGGCCCTTTAGAACATTATATATACTCTCGCGATAGAGAGTTTTTCCCCACCAATAATATAATAACTAATAATAATAATAATAATAATATTATTATTATTATTGGTTATTATTAAGAAGTATCGCTGAGCCAGAAAAGCGAGTAATAGGGAAAAAAAAGGAAAAAAAAAGAAAATATAATTATACGAGATTAATTCGCTGAATTCTGCCATTTTTATTCAACATAATAATAATAATAATAATAATAATAATAATAATAATAATAATATAATAATAATAATAATAATAATAATCATACTTTTTACGGTTCAAGCTTAGTATAGTTTTTTATATGATAAAAAATAAGTTCATAATTTTTTCCAGATGTAAATTCTCTAGATTTCATTTCTTATAAAGGTGTTATAGTCGTAATAGATAAATTCGAGGATTGCTCATTTCACCTTCTGTAGGGGGGGGGGGGGGCAAATGGAAGTCTTGAGGAGTGTCTGTATTCGTATATTTTCGTCTAGAAACTATTTTATTTCAACGACAAAATTTGTCGGGGCAAAGGATCTCCTGTGTGCCAAGCTATGCATCAAAGTTAAGGAGGACAACATTCATATGTCCTAGGTGCTCGGTTCGTATTATCTCGTGTTTAGGTGATATTATTCTAGTTTTGCCTCATATTTGTTATAGCAGAAGATGTGTGTCAATTTTGATCAGAAATCGTCCATAGATACATGAGATTGCCTAGCATGTTCTAAAGGGTTCACAATAATACAAAGTGTTAAAGAGTCCGTGTATAATTATAATTTTTAAGACTTTACAAGAAGATTTCGAACCCTTCCCTTTTTATTTATTTTTTTTTTTGACTGAGGATGATCCCACGGAAGGGCTCGAAAGCTTTTTGTAAAGTCTTAAAAATTATACACGGACTATTAACACTTTGTATTATTGTGGACCCTTTAGAACATTATATATATACTCGCGATAGAGAGTTTTTCCCTACCTATTGCCTAGAATAGTGGAAACGTGGAGACGAATTCGTGAGTTATTTTTATAATTGTGCTTAAAAAAATCACAGTAGATGCCCTGACTTCATTGCATAAGCGAATGCCACGAGAAAATGACAGTCAGGCAGGAAGTTAGTACCAAGTGCTTTCGACTATGGCAATGCCTGAATAAAGGCGAAAGTGTTCGGTACTGGAATCTTGCCTATCATTTTCCTGTAGTATTCGTTTATATGATTGTCTATCATAGGAAAGCAGCTCTCCTGTTACAGCCTACGATTTCCTTTTTCTATTAAATAATTAGGTTTTTAAATTTTCACTTATTCAGTAGATGAAACCTATTCATAATGGAACAAGCCCACAAAAGGGGCCAGTGACTTTAATTATTATTATTATTTTTTTATTTTTTTTTTTTTGCTCTATCAGTCCTCCAATTCGACTGGGTGGTATTTATAGTGTGGGGTTAAGGGTTGCATCCTGCCTCCTTAGGAGTCCATCACTTTTCTTACTGTGCGCCGTTTCTAGGATCACACACTTCTGCATGAGTCCTGGAGCTACTTCAGCCTCTAGTTTTTCTAGATTCCTTTTCAGGGATCTTGGGATCGTTCCTAGTGTTCCTATGATTATGGTTACAATTTCCACTGGTATATCCCATATCCTTCTTCTTTATATTTTCAGGTCTTGATACTTATTCATTTTTTCCCTCTCTTTCTCTTCAACTCTGGTGTCCCATGGTATTGCGACATCAATGAGTGATACTTTCTTCTTGATTTTGTCAATCAACGTCACGTCTGGTCTGTTTGCACGTATCACCCTATCTGTTCTGATACCATAGTCCCAGAGGATCTTTGCCTGATCGTTTTCTATCACTCCTTCAGGTTGGTGCTCGTACCACTTATTACTGCAAGGTAGCTGATGTTTCTTGCACAGGCTCCAGTGGAGGGCTTTTGCCACTGAATCATGCCTCTTTTTGTACTGGTTCTGTTCAAGTGCCGGGCATTCGCTTGCTATGTGGTTTATGGTTTCATTTTTCGTAATGCACTTCCTACATATGGGAGAGATGTTATTTCCGTCTATCGTTCTTTTGAACATAT
The DNA here is from genome assembly GCF_015104395.2 of Macrobrachium nipponense. Lineage (NCBI taxonomy): Eukaryota > Metazoa > Arthropoda > Malacostraca > Decapoda > Palaemonidae > Macrobrachium > Macrobrachium nipponense. The sequence goes on along the minus strand of NC_087223.1, from coordinate 22,886,509 downwards.
CTTGGTTTTCTTAGGGCTGATCTGTAGCCGCTGTTATTCCTTCAGTTTCCTTCTTGAGCTCTCCCCTCTGTAGCCATTGCCATGTGTCATCGCTGGCTAGTTCTTTAGTCTCTCATGTATTGTCCGTACATTGGTTTGTTGTGCTAGTCCTCTGTTCTGTTTGTCATTCTTCTGTCTCTGTATATTTCTGGGTCTTCGTCTACTTTTATTAGTCCTTCTTCCCATGCACTCTTTAGCCACTCGTCTTCACTGGTTTTCAGATATTGCCCCAGTGCTCTGTTCTCGATGTTGACGCAGTCCTCTATACTTAGTAGTCCTCTCCCTCCTTCCTTTCGTGTTATGTATAGTCTGTCCGTATTTGCTCTTGGGTGTAGTGCTTGTGTATTGTCATATGTTTCCTGGTTTTCTGATCTATGCTGCGGAGTTCTGCCTTCGTCCATTCCACTATTCCTGCGCTGTATCTGATTACTGGCACTGCCCATGTGTTTATGGCTTTTATCATATTTGAGGCGTTGAGTTTTGACTTGAGTATCGCCTTGAGTCTCTGCATATATGCTTTCCTGGTGGTGTCCTTCATCTCTTGGTGTTTTATATCACCTCCTTCCATTATTCCCAGGTATTTGTATCCAGTCTCATCTATGTGTTTGATGTTGCTCCCATCTGGTAGCTTTATCCCTTCAGTTCTCGTTGCTTTGCCTTTTTGTATGTTGACTAAGGCGCATTTTTCTATTCCAAAACTCCATCCTGATTGTCCCCAGAATACATCCTTACAGTCTGGATTAGGGTATCTATTTCCTTGATGCTCTTACCATACAGCTTGATGTCGTCCATGAACATCAGATGGTTGATTCTGTAGCATCTTTTCTTGAGTTGGTACCCGGCATTCATCTTCTGTAGTACTTTTGTCATGGGAATCATGGCTACTACGAAGAGTAGTGGGGACAGTGAGTCGCCCTGGAAGATCCCTCTCCTGATATTAACCTCTGCTAGTCTCATTCCAGAGCTTGTAAGTATTGTATTCCAGTTGCGCATGTATTTTTGAGGAAGCTGATGGTGTTTTCCTCTCGCCCATATATTTTCAGGCATTCTATTAGCCATGTGTGTGGTATCATGTCGAAGGCTTTCTTATAGTCTATCCATCGCCATGCTTAGGTTGACTTTTCCTTGCTCCCTACTGTTTCTTCATTACTATTTTGTCTATCAGGAGCTGGTCTTTTGTGCCCCTACACTTCCTTCTCCAGCCTTTCTGTTGGTGGGGGATGGTGTTTGTTTCCTCTAGGTAATTGTATAGCCTTTCACTGATGATACCTGTTAGTTACTTCCACATTATTGGTAGGCAGGTGATAGGCCTGTAGTTACTGTCTATATTTCCCTTACTCTTGTCTTTTTGTACTAAGGATGTTCTTCCTGTGGTCATCCATTTGGGTGCATGGGGATTTGAGATACAATGCTGGAGTTGTTCTGCTATTCGTGGGTGTAGGGCCTTGAAATAATAATAATAATAATAATTATTATTATTATTATTATTATTATTATTATTATTATTATTATTATTATTGATTATTATTATTATTATTATTATTATTATTATTATTATTATTATTCAGAAGATGAACCCTATTCATATGGAACAAGCCCACCAAAGGGGCCAGTGACTTTAATATTATTATTATTATTATTATTATTATTATTATTATTATTATTATTATTATTATTATTATTTTATTATTATTATTATTATTATTATTCCAGAAGATAAACCGGGATTTCACAGGGAACAAATCCACCAAAGGGGCCATTGACTTGAACTTCAATCTTCCAAAGAATATTTTGGGTAACTGATCATATGATACAGAGCCAGTGATTTTTCATCGCCTTGGGTTGTGGCGCGAACTCCACACATCTGAGTGGCGCGCCACGATACCAACCACCCCACCAGAGAGCCCTAGATAGTGTGAAATAGCAAATGAAGTTTCGAAGGGTGGTTCTCTCCGCACTTGATCACGCTTCAGAGATAATGAGATGGGCCCGTTTTGTCAATCCTATCCACTTTCTTCATTTTTGGTTTTCATTTCCTATTTGTTTTCCTTTCTTTGTTCCGGTTATATGGTGCGTCGTGTGGTTTAAGTAGTTTTAGCTACATTATTATGTATATATTGTGTATGATGAATTTGTAATGTATGGTTGTTAATGAATATTTAATTTTAGATTTTTATTTGTATATGATTTTAGTCTTCATGTAATAAAATTATCAAACGAAAGTATATATATATATATATATATATATATATATATATATATACCATATATATATATATTATATATATTTTATATATATACTACATATATACATACTATACTTATACATATCATATGTGTATGTGTATATGTTATTTATAATAATGATAATAATAATAATATAATAATAATAATAATAATAATAATAATAATAATAATAATAATATTATACGTTTATTCTTACAATGTGCATTGGATTAAAATATACATAAAACGTTTGTTTAAAAGAAAATTTAACCTCTGCTGATTAAAGTAATATACACATAGATTTATCTCTAAATATCGTTAAAAAATATTTTTACATAAAAAATAATCAAAATACATAAAACATTTGCGTAAAAACCCACATTTTATTAATAAAATCTATATTCCCTAAACTTGGTGAATTACCGGATAATAACAAAAAATTACAAGGTTATAATATATATATATAGATATATATATATATATATATATATATATATATATATAATATATATATATATATATGAGACTGGTAAAATGTTCTGTTTATAAAGAATTCCTTCTGATAGAAGGAGAGTATTTCTCTCTATATATTTTGGTGTTTTATGATCTCCTTTTATTAAATATATAGTATATATATCATATATATATATATATATATATATATATATATATATATATATATATATATATATATATATATATATATATATGGGGATACAATCCACAATGAAGTAAAATCCTCTTGTAGTTTAAAATAAATATATCTTGTACAGGATTAAAGCTTTCGAACACCATCAACTGTGGTCTTGTTCACTAAAGTGTGCTATGTCACCTCAAGGAACTAACAAGCAAGAGCACAAACATTTGAAAGAACAACGGTTAGGTAACAAGCTAGTTCATATTATGAATGATCAGGCGGTTGAGCCCTCGTTCTTTCCAGAATTCGTCTTGATCTTCGTGGGGGAATGTTTCTATTGTCAACTGCTTGTTCTCTGCTTGGTTGGGTGTTTGTTGGAGAAATGGACCTGAAGTGGAGTAAACAGGAGAGGAAGCAGCATCGTTATTGGCACATATATTTCTAAAGTTTGAAATTTTCCCTTTCCTACATATCTCTTCACAAATAGCTGTATTTTCTGTAATGCCAGTATTTTCCTGCAAAGGTCTCGTTTAATGAAATTAACGCCCCTTCTACTACTATCTCAAAGTCCTGTCGTTACATGCAAAAACAACCTTTGTACCTTTAAAATTTATTGCTTGGTTTTTCTCCCATTATGTTGCGCAATAGCACTATATGAACTTCCCCTTTTTGCAAGCAGCAACGTGTTTCTTCTTCCTTTTTATCAATGGAACGTCCGCTTTTCTTTTTTCCCACGTAACATTCATTGCAATCACTACAAGGTATTACATAATACTCCTACATTCTCTCTATTACCCGGGTTATTTTTAATGAGTTTCTTCTTGATTGTACTGTTTGTACTGAAACTACGTTGAAGCCGTTCTTTTTCCTTTAAGCTGCCTAGAAAATTTATTGAGTTTCTCTATTATAAGGAAGAGCACGAGATGCCTTAAAAATCTGCCTTTTCAGTTATATCATGAGGGTGGGCATAAAACATTGATCTAGCTTTAGATAGAGACTGTAGTATAAAAAACTTTGGGTACACAGTTTAGTAAAACTATCTACCAAGAAATTTTATTTCGGCGTCAATGAACTGGGGATCACATATTCGGTATGCTCGAAAAAACAAAAAAATTGGTTAAAACGTTGTGCTTTACTTTCGGTTCATTCGATATGAAAAGTAATGAATATAGGTGTTTGTGCGGGTGTTCTTCCTATACACGCTGAATTTAAAGTCACTAATCACTGTGTCTCTATGAACTACCATATCTAGAAAGGGAAGCCTATTTTCCAAGCAGTTGACAATAGAAACATTCCCCACGAAGATCAAGACGAATTCTGGAAAGAACGAGGGCTCAACCGCCTGATCATTCATAATATGACTAGCTTGTTACCTAACCGTTGTTTATTTCAAATGTTTGTGCTCTTGCTTGTTAGTTCCTTGAGGTGACATATCACACTTTAGTGAACAAGACCACAGTTGATGTCGAAAGCTTTAATCCTGTACAAGATATATTTATTTTAAACTACAAGAGGATTTTACTTCATTGTGGATTGTATCCCCAT
>NC_087223.1:22829562-22877062 GCF_015104395.2 Macrobrachium nipponense | reverse complement strand
GTCCAGAAAGTTGCTGCACAACGCTTTTCCAGGAGTTGGGGGAGCGCCTTGTAAGACATGGTCATGGAACTTTTACGATCCTGAATCTGAGATGAGGTCAGAATGCTTAGCTTTTCCAGGTCACTATCCTCTTGGAAATGCCTTTCCAGGTCACAGTACTCTTGGAAATGCCTTTCCAGGTCACAGTACTCTTGGAAATGCCTTTCCAGGTCATTCTACTCTTGGAAATGCCTTTCCAGGTCGTTGTACTCTTGGAAATGCCTTTCCAGGTCACTCCCCTCCTGGAACTGCCTTTCCAGGTCACTGTCCTCCTGGAAATGCCTTTCCAGGTCACTGTCTTCCTGGAGATGCTTTTCCAGGTCCTGGTCCCTCCTGGAATGCCTTTTCAGTCACACCTCCTTCTCTTGAGAATGCCTTTTTCAGTCACACTCTTCCTGGAGAATGCTTTTTCCAGATACTTTCCTTCTTGGTAATTCCTTTCCAGATCACTTTCCTTCTGGAAAGGCTTTCCAGATCCACTCCCTCCTGGAAATACCTTTCCAGATCACTGTCCTCTTGGAAAGTCTTTTTCCCCAGGTCCACTCCCTCTGGAACTGCCTTTTTCCAGGTCACTGTTCTCCCTGGAATTTGCCTTTCCAGGTCACTGTCTTCCTGGAGATGCTTTTCCAGGTCACTGTCCTCCTGGAACTGCCTTTTCAGGTCACACTCTTCCTTGAGATGCCTTTCCAGGTCACACTCTTCCTGGAGATGCTTTTCCAGATCACTTTCCTTCTGGTAATGCCTTTCCAGATCACTTTCCTTCTGGAAATGCCTTTCCAGATCACTCTCCTCCTGGAAATACCTTTCCAGGTCACTGTCCTCTTGGAAATGTCTTTCCAGGTCACTGTCCTCTTGGAAATGTCTTTCCAGGTCACTGTCTTCCTGGAACTGCCTTTCCAGGTCACACTCTTCCTTGAGATGCCTTTCCAGGTCACTCTCTTCTTGGAAATGCTTTTCCAGGTCACTGTCTTCCTGGAGATGCTTTTCCAGATCACTTTCACCTGGAAATGCCTTTCCAGGTCAATGTCTTCCTGGAACTGCCTCTCCAGGTTACACTCTTCCTTGAGATGCCTTTCCAGGTCACTCTCTTCCTGGAGATGCTTTTCCAGATCACTTTCCTCCTGGAAATGCCTTTCCAGGTCACTGTCTTTCTGGAAACGTTTTTCCAGGTCACTGGACTGTGCAAGTCTTGGCCCCTGCCTCGAGAACTAGATGCTTGAAGACGACCTTTTCCAGGCATCTTTGTAGCTGGTTTGATTGTCTGGTTGATGAATCATATATATATATATATATATATATATATATATATATATATATATATATATATATATATATATATATATATCATCCATGCCATCAGACTGATAAATAAAGCTCCTTCATTCTTCAGTGACGTTTGGCGTTGTATGCATCACCACGAACCTTCATTCCAGCAGCTACTCGGTCCCAAGCAAGGTTAGTAGCGGGCGGGAATGTGCAAATGATCAAGGGCTCGACCGTCCATAATGGATGAGGAGGAGGCGTTAATAGACTTGTCTGGTTATTTAACGAGTCGTAATGAGGGCCCCAGTGAATACGTAAACAAGGGGGCGTGGCCGTTTTTTTGACAGTGAATACGTAAACAAGGGGGCGTGTAGATTTCACGTTCAGTTAAGTGCACGATCGCGTGGTCGTTTGTTTGAGGACTCCTTTCCAGCAGAGTGATCCTTTCATGGATTCCAGTTTTGGGGGATTGAAAGGGCCTTCTTGCCTGGAAGGCCTTGTGGCAAACGTTCCTTTTCCCTGCCTGGAAAGCCTCGTGGCAAACGTTCATTTTCCCTTCCTGGAAGGCCTTGTAGCAAACGTTCATTTTCTCTTCCTGGAAGGCCTTGTAGCAAACGTTCATTTTCCCTTCCTGGAAGGCCTTGTAGCAAACGTTCATTTTCCCTTCCTGGTAAGGCTTGTAGATAAACGTCATTTTCCCTTCCTGGAAGGCCTTGTAGAAAACGTTCATTTTCCCTTCCTGGAAGGCCTTGTAGAAAACGTTCATTTTCCCCTCCTGGAAGGCTTTGTGGCAAACGTTCATTTTCCCTGTCTGGAAGCCCTTGTAGCAAACGTTCTTTATCCCCGACAACAATTTATAGTGAGGAACGTGTCGCGTCTCCATGGTAACTTTGACGTGATCGCTGGGGTAATGAACGAAGTGGAAAAACAATAGTATCTCACCGTAGGACTCATGAGAAGGACAAGTGGACCAGCAGCGAAATGGTCCTACAAGGAAGGAGGAGGAGGAGGAGGCATTCGTTTCCATGCAAATGGACGCAGGGTTGAGAATTAATGGGAGCGCTCGAGGGGGGCCGTGTTTGCGGGCGCCATGTTGTGTTTAAAGCTCGAAAAAGTGGGCGTTTCCCATTGAACGCTTCGTAGCTCTCTCGACTTAAATGTGACTGCTGATAGCAGCAGCAACAGCATCGAGACGTCGCAGTTCCAGCGGCGTGGTCGGTATGGTGTTGGCGGACCGCCTGGCTGGCCGCGAGTTCGATTCTCGGGCTGGGGGGTATGAGAGATGTGTATTTCTGGTGATGGAAGTTCACTCTCGACGTGGTTCGGAGGTCATGTATAAAAAGCCGTTGGTCCCGTTGCTGAATAACCGCTGGTTCCGTGCAGCGTAAAAACACCATACAAACAAACAGAGCAAAGATTTAATATTGGCTTATTTTCATCCTTTTAAATGGTTTCAGTGTTTTGTAGATTTTTGTGTATATTTCCTTTAAAAATATACCTAAAAACCAAAAGATTTTTCATTATTTTATAAAAATATGGTCGAGAGAAAGTGGACTCCCCACAGAGTTTATGGTTTATGCTTTTGCAATTCTATTGATAGAAGCGATTCTGTTCGTCGTCTGTCTAAGGGCCAGATAGAGATAGGGTCGGAATCACCTGGCTCGTCAAAAGCAGCAGCGACCCCGACTAAGGAGAAGTCCCTCTCCAAGGGACGTTCCGAACCGTCTCGAAGCTCAGACGAACGTACCGTGATTCTTCGTGATCATTGGAAACTATAACCTGGGCTGGACGACGGCTAGTTTGAAAGCGGGGATTTATTACCCGCAGACTATCGTTGTACATTGGTACATATTCAAGTTAAACCTACAGCACTTTTCTCCTTTTGCAATTTCTAGTGATTATTACTCACAAAAACAAACCAAATTCTCTTTGTGGGGCGGGGCCTGGGAGGAGATGTTGTGGCCGTCTCATCCTCCTCCTCATCTCTTCGATATCGTTTTTCCTGGTCCCTGATATCGGCTGTCTTTTTTGTCTGTCAGGAGGACCTCGTATTTTTTGGTGGCTTTTTTTCTCAGAATTCTCTACTCGAATAGCTCCGACCCACTGATGAAATGTCTTGGTGTCATCTGCTCATATATATGATATATATATATATATATATATATATATATATATAATATATATATATATATATATTGAATGTACGTAGATAAGTCCTTAACTAAGTATATATATATATATATATTATATATATATATATATATATATATATATATATATATATATATATATATATATATATCATATGCATATGTTATCACGAATCATTCTCGCCTCCGGTTAGCGATGACTTACATTTCTACATTTTATAGATATAAGGAAGAGAGAGAGAGAGAGAGAGAGAGAGAGAGAGAGAGAGAGAGAGTCATAATAAGCCATTGTGTTCAGCATCGAAGAAATTCAATGTGAAAAGACGGGAATGTCCCGGTGGAATGTAGGAATCGACCATTACCGAGGCGTGCGACAGATATACCGGCAGCATGGCCTGGAATGGTAATGAGCCACAATGAGTCGTGAATTGGCCACGGTGTGATGGAGAAGGCCTGTCCCAAGCAAAAAAAAAAAAAAAAAAAACGTAAATTGGACGGATCTGGAGATGACGCAAATGACAATGCTATGAGGGAAGTGATTGTCATCCTGCAAACTCGTTCCAGATTCGATTCGAACTTGTGTCTATTCAAGTAGTTCCTCTCCCTCTTTGGCTTGGAATTTCAAATTATTCAAATTCAAATAATCCGCAGCGAAGGTGCAATACATTACTACCCTAATATTTTTCTTCTTGCGTTTTGATGCATTTTTTATCTATTTGTTGATTTCCTAATTTTTTTCTATTTTGCTTTTATCCAACAAGTGGTGTCTCTTCTTTCTGTCTTTCCCTTTACATCCTCTTACTTCTTCCTAATGAACTCCTTAATATTCTTTGGAAGCTTAAAGAATTTCGAGTCATTGGCCCCTTTGGTGGGCTTGTTCCATATGAATAGGGTTCATCTTCTGAATAATAATAATAAGTGGTACGAACACCAACCTGAAGGAGTGATAGAAAACGATCAGGCAAAGATCCTCTGGGACTATGGTATCAGAACAGATGGGGTGATACCTGCAAATAGACCAGACGTGACGTTGACTGACAAAATCAAGAAGAAAGTATCACTCATTGACGTCGCAATACCATGAGACACCAGAGTTGAAGAGAGAGAAAGGGAAAAAAATGGATAAGTATCAAGACCTGAAAATAGAACTAAGGATATGGGATATGCCAGTGGAAATTGTATCCATAATCATAGGAACACTAGGATGGCACCCGATCCCAAGATTCCTTGAAAAGGAATCTGGAAACTAGAGCTGAAGTAGCTCCAGGATCTCAATGCAGAAGAGTGGATCCTAGAAACGGTGATGGACTCCTAAGGAGGCAGGATGCAACCCGGAACCCCACACTATAAATACCACCCAGTCGAATTGGAGGACTGTGATAGACAATAATATTCTTTGGAAGATGGAAGCTTGAATTTCGAGTCAGTGGCCCCTTTGGTGGGCTTGTGCCATATGAATAAGAGTTTATCTTCTAAATAATAATAATAATAATAATAATTAATAATAATAATAAAATAATAATAATAATAATAATAATAATAATAATAATAATACTTAAGAAGCAGACCCTCTCTCAAGCATACTTCATTAAAAGTAACGGCTACTTCAGCAGCGCTACACTTGTAGAGATTCTTCTCTATTTTTCGAAAAATAGAGAAGAATCTCTACAAGTGTAGCGCTGCTGAAGTAGCCATTACTTTTAATAAAATAATGATAATAATAATCATTCTGGAAAAGAAACTATATTAAAACGTTTTGAGCTTCTGGGTGACTGAACGGCCTTTGACGTGAGAAGGCTTCTTTGATACCGTACTCGTCTTGCGTCTTATTATTCAGCTGGATGTATGATTCAAGCTTCTTTGTTCGCATCGCAGGCTTTCGTCTTTTGTCCTTTTGTCTGTTTTGCAGCCTGTGGCAAATTCATTCATGGCTTGATTTCCCCAGAGGGGCGAACGAAACCTCCTCCTCGTGGTGTCAATCTGGGAGAGAACTCATAAAGTCGAGTCTCGTGGAAGAGAGTTGAATTGAATGTAGAATCCAGGCCAACGGCCGAGCAGTGAGACCTATGATTGTATATAGAATCCAGGCCAACGCCCGAGCACTGGGACCTAGGAGGTCATTCAGCACTGACACAGAAATGGACAGTGAAAAGGTTTGTAAGGTGTAACAGGAGGAGAACCTCAAAGCAGTAAGATGGGAGAATTAGAATATTATCGTTCCTTCTACTATACCTCCATTCTTACTATCCTCCTTCTACCATCTGACTTTCCACCTTCTCCAACAGTCGTTTCATAGTGCAACTGCTTTGAGATTTCCAACCCCCAATGATACGCCTTTCAAAGTTCCTTTTTGTCAGTTTTCCCTTCCAGCGCTGAATGACCTCATAGGTCCCTCCTATATTCTATCCGACTTCGTCCCACCCAGCGACTGGAGACATGAAGGCGATGACGCCTCAGCCTTATTCAGCCAATTACAACAGACAATGCGACGCCTTCCCATCCAATGACTAGATTGAATTGGAGACGATCCTTCGCGTGAGGCTGGAGTGATTAAGCCAGAACAAAGAAGAAACGATCGCACGTCGTTCGTTCCAGGCGGTGGATGTCACCCTTCGCGTGACGTCTGGAATCTCGGGCCAATCAGAGAAACGATTGAACGTCCTTCCAGTCACTGGCAGCCTCTCTAGTCACTGGATGCCTCTAGTCACTGGAAGCCTCCAGTCACCGGATGCCTCCAGTCACTGGAAGCTTCTCCAGGCATTCCAGCGACTGGAGAGGTTTCCTGTGACTGGAGGCATCCAGTGACTGGAGAGGCTGCCAGTGACTGGAGAGGCTTCGAGTGACTGTAGAGGCATCCAGTGATTGTAGAGGCATCCACTGAAGAAGCTTCCAGTAACTGGAATCTTCCAGTCACTGGAGGCATGTTGATGGCAAGGCGCTAACTCATAACCACGGTTTAATTAACACCCCGGACAAAATCGATGCGCGATCTAATGGGAGTTTCCAGTCGAGCTGACGAAACTCCAGCGGTGGCTTCCAGCGCTGGAGGAGGGATTCGTCTGGAATTGCCGACAAGCGTGTGAGGGAAGCGGCGATAGAGCACGAGACAGAAAGGAGAGAAGACTCCGCAGGAAGAGAAGATAATGTTAGGGAGATATCGATTGCCGTTCTCATGCTGGAAAGTTTATTATTCGAAGGAATCGCCAACGGCGCTGCTGGAATTCCTCCGTCAGGAGTTATGGAATCGCAACTGATGATTGAGTGTTGTGGAATTCATATATATATATATATATATATATATATATAATATATATATATATATATATATATATATATATGTATGTATGTATACGAAAACCTTCTTTCATTGATGTACCACCATTGATGTACATCATTGATGTACCACCCGCAACGAAAGAATTTCAAGATTGTATATATATATATATACACTTTCCGGCGATATTTAGGCTCTTTTGCGCTGCCCGTGAGCCAAAAATGCACTTTTCGCTTAATTTGCAGCCCTCTAGCCTCAGTAGTTTTGAAGATCTGAGGGAGGACGGACAGATTTAAAAAAAGATGATGATAAAACACAGGAAATCAATTTTAACAAAAGGTCTTAAGTATAGAACTTTTTGGTTGAAGTTTTAGTGCGCCTGCAGTGTCCCTCTCCTGAGGGCGGTTTTATTCTTAAAGAATTTCCCAACTTTGTCCTTTTCGGGCTGTCTCTCTCTCTCTCTCTCTCTCTCTCTCTCTCTCTCTTTTGTCCCTAACTTCCTCTCACTTTATTCCTAACTTCCTCCTTTTATCTTCGGCTAACTTCTCTTAACTTCTTACCGCCTCTCGCTGACTCGGAATGACCCAGAATGACCCAGAATCATTTAGGAGACCTGTGGATTACGGGGGAGAAAGTGGGTTCATTTCCTTGCTTGACGAATTTAACTGTCGTTTTAGACTCTCTCTCTCTCTCTCTCTCTCTCTCTCTCTCTCTCTCTCTCTCTCTCTCTCTTACACGCAGTATTATGTACTTCTGCATGAGAATCTCTCTCTCTCTCTCTCTCTCTCTCTCTCTCTTACACGCAGTATTATGTACATCTGCATGAGAGAGAGAGAGAGAGAGAGAGAGAGAGAGAGTCTGTTGTAATCTCGTATGCATTTGTTGGACACAAAACCATTCGTTGAATACCATAGTTAGCGTCATCAGTGCACTTCACGGGAGGTGTACTGTAGGCATGACTCGTGAGGTTCATCCAGCGCCCCTTCAATTGTCCCTTTTTTACTGTACCTCCGTTCATATTCTCTTTCTTCCATCTTGGTATCAAAGGGCTGCGTTTCCCCTGGCCTCCGGAAACACCGAACGTAAAGGAAAAATATGTTATGGAGACCAACCTTTCCAAAAAAATACGAACTGGAAAAATAAGAGAGAGATATATTCCTTCTTCAGCTTTTAAAACCCTTAGGCCCTAAGGGGCCAGCTCGCGATTTTCCCAGCAAATGTAATAAGAGATATTTCCCTCCTGGACATTTTCATAATAGCGCCGACTGCGAGGCTTCCCTGAGGAGAAACTCGTGAATTTCTAAGCTTCGTAATTTTCATTTCGTTATCTTCATTTTTTTTTTTACCTCGCTTTGATATATTTCTTCTGCCGTTTTCTCGTCTTATATATCCCGGTTTTAATACTTCCTTCGTTGGGATTGAGGCTCGCTCCTTGTCTAGCTTTTAGCGTTCTGTCAAAGAGGTGACTTCTTTTTTCTGTCTGGAGGGCTGCAAATTGGTACATCCATCATCCACCCTCCGACCATCAAACGTTCCAAATTGCAGCCCTCTAGCCTCGGCAGTTTTTAAATTTTATTCATGGTTAAGGTTGAGTCATGATCTTGCGTCTGGCAACGCGACGACGAAACAGGCCACTACTACTACGGCTTTCTGAGAGAGTGACATGGGGGCGGCCGCGTCTCGTACGGCACTCATACCGAGAACTAGCCAGGTAGTCTTTATTCCAAAAAGGGAGTCGTAGAACGACGCGACTTGGGTGCAAAGCATATTGACCCGACGTCGGACTGCATAAATAAAGGAAGAGGCTTTTCATGGTGTTTGCGGCGGGGTGAAACAACCCCCCCCCCCCCCTCACTCTCCCTCCTCCCTCCCTCCCTCCCTCGTCGGACCCCTCCCCAACCCCACCGCTGCCCAAACCTGGCGTTTTTAAACCTGCCATCCACCGTGATTGTACAGGTGACTATGTGTGTGTAAACTACCTGGTTGAGAGGGCTCCTGGGCCTGTTTGTTTTTAGGAATGCCTTCGTGTTTGTTTTACGTGTTTGTTTGGAAAGAACGTTATGTTTGGGAATGGCTAAGGTTAGGAAGCAGGCGATAAAGGAACAGCAGCAGCAAGAAACAGAGACTTCAAAGAGAATGTGACGCAGATATAAGGAGAAATTAGATTTGTTTGGTAGAAAGTCGAGGAAGAAATAAGCTGCACTGGAAAGTGTAAGAATGAAAATGGATGTAGAAGAAATGAGAGAGAGAGAGAGAGAGAGAGAGAGAGAGAGAAGCATCGCAGAGATCCCCCCCCCCCCCCCCCCCCCCCCCCCCCCCCGCCTTCATCTTGAACAGATAAGGTGAAGAAGTCTGTCTTAACTACCTGTTGGCAGGGTTCCCCCCACCCCCCTCGCAGAATGGCGGGCTAATTCATCATTGGCCGCTCGGGCTGGAACTTGTTCTTTGATCTCTCTCTCTCTCTCTCTCTCTCTCTCTCTCTCTCTCTCTTTGTTCAGCTTCGAAGAGTTTGAAGCCGTTTCGAGGGAAATAATCTCTATTCAATTTGTTATTGTTTTTGCTTTGTACGTTTAATTATTCTGGGACATGACGCTTAATCGGCTCTCCTGTTTCTGCTGCGAGGCCTTTCGACTGTCTGTCCTTTATTAGCAAGGACGAGAAGTCGAAAGGCCTTGAAGCACAATTCCCGTCATTTCTCTCGCCTTCGGGGATTTTAGTCTTTATATATTCATCTCGTTCCATATTTTCGTGATTCGGTTATACACACACATAGTATGTTTTATCACATCATAAATGATATACAGTATCACTTTCTGTCATTTCAAAGTATGTATAAAGTATATCACAGTTTTCATCTCTCTCTCTCTCTCTCTCTCTCTCTCTCTCTCTCTCTCTCTCCTTTCAAAGATATATATATATATATATATATATATATATAATATAATACATATATATACTATATATATATATATATATATCACGATGTCTCCTCTTAGGATGGACTAACAAGTCTCTGAGACATCCTAATCATTGTGACTCCTTGTAACAGTTTTCAGTTCATCTCTCTCTCTCTCCTTTTAAAAGAGGAAGGACACGGTTGAAATACACTTTTCTGGATTTCCAGCCCCTGCATTTCCAGGCGCCCTGGGTGGAATAAACTTCCAGGATTTTTCCAGAGAAATACGGCGTTGCATATTTCAGGGTTTTCGTCTTCTTCCGGTCCTGAGAAAAGGAGTTGTTTTGCCTCTTTTGTTTTACCTCTTTTGTTTAACTGCTTTGTTTAACTGCTTTGTTTCTTCGTGTGTTTATCGTCTCTGGCAGAGATTTTGTTGATTTGTTTTCATATTCTTACTCTGTGATTTTTGTTCGCTATATTTATTTAAAAATGTTTTTTATTATTTTATTTTGTCTCTTTTCACTGTATCGCGTCTAACCTGTTCTCCTAAGAGAGAGAGAGAGAGAGAGATGAACTGATGCTCATTTATGCAGATGAACAGAAAGTGATACATATATATTTTTGAAGGATGAGAGAGAGAGAGAGAGAGAGATGAGAGAGAGAGAGAGACGGAGAGAGAGAGAGAGAGAGAAAGTTGACTGAAAACTGTGATGCTCATTTATACAGATGAATAGAAAGTGATACATATATATTTTTGAAAGGAGAGAGTGCGAGAGCTAGATAGATAGATAGATAGATAGATAGAGAGAGAGAGAGAGAGAAGAGAGAGAGAGAGAGAGAGAGAGAGAGAGAGAGAGCCACCCTTTGCCTTAGCATCGAGGAAGTGTCTCCTTTCTCGTCAGTCAACTGCGGTAGGTCGCAAGATAAGCTGAAAGTGAAACCGACTTATCCTGGTGAAAAGTATGATGATAATAATAATAATAATAATAATAATAATAATAATAATAATAATAATAATAATAATAATAATCCCCGTGGGATTGAACTCCAGCACTCACTTGGCGGTGCTCAATTGTTAAATGCAAAGTTTGGTTTTAAGTATACTTAATAAAAGTACAGGTAGTGGATTCCACGTTTTAAGAATCGTCATGGTAAGCCATAAAGTATATTATTGGTACAGGTCTATACTGATATGTACATTATTATTATTAATTTGTTCTAAAGGGTCCACAATAATACAAAGTGTTAAAAGAGTCCGTGTATAATTTAAGACTTTACAAAAAGCTTTCGAACACTTCCCTGGGTTCATCTTCAGTCCAAATCTGAGGATGAACCCAGGGAAGGGTTCGAAAGCTTTTTGTAAAGTCTTAAAAATTATACACGGACTCTTTAACAGTTTGTATTATTGTGGACCCTTTAGCAACATATATACTACGTGATAGAGAGTCCCTATTATATTATTATTATTATTATTATTATTATTATTATATATTATTATTATATTATTATTATTATTCTTTTTTTTTATTTGGTCTATCACAGTCCTCCAATTCGACTGGGTGGTATTTATAGTGTGTGGGGTTCCGGTTGCATCCTGCCTCCTTAGGAGTACATCACTTTTCTTACTATGTGTGCCGTTTCTAGGATCCACACTCTTCTGCATGAGTCCTGGAGCTACTTCCAGCCTCTAAGTTTTTGCTAGCCGGTTCCTTTTTTCCAGCGGATCTTGGGGATCGCTGCCTAGTGCTCCTATGATTATGGGTACGATTTCCACTGGCATATCCCATATCCTTCTTATTTCTATTTTCAGATCTTGATACTTATATCTTTTTTCCCTCTCTTCAACTCAACTGGTGTCCCATGGTATTGCGACATCAATGAGTGATACTTTCTTCTTGACTTTGTCAATCAACGTCACGTCTGGTCTGTTTGCACGTATCACCCTATTATTTTATTATTATTATTATTATTATTATTATTATTATTATTATTATTATTATTATTATTATTTGGTCTATCCACAGTCCTCCAATTCGACTGGACGGTATTTATAGTGTGGAGTTCCGGGTTGCATCCTGCCTCCTTAGGAGTCCATCACTTTTCTTACTATGTGCGCCGTTTCTAGGATCACACTCTTCTGCATGAGTCCTGCAGCTACTTCAGCCTCTAGTTTTTCTAGGTTCCTCCTCAGGGATCTTTAGGATCGTGCCTCCTAGTGTTCCTATGATTATGGGTACAATTTCCACTGGTATATCCCATATCCTTCTTATTTCTATTTTCTGGTCTTGATCCTTATCCAGTTGTTATTATTATTATTATTATTATTATTATTATTATTATTATTATTATTATTATTATTATTATTCAGAAGATGAAACATATTCACAGGGAACAAGCCCACCAAAGGGGCCACTGACTTGACATTCTTTAAGCTTCCAAAGAATATTATAGTATTCAGCAGGTAGAAGAGAGACGAGGTCAGTGGAAATACAACAAGTAGAGACCCCACTTACTAAAAAAAAAAGGTTAAAAATAAACGAATGAATTAAGAATAGATATAAAAAAACTGTATTCAAATGCAAGTAGAATGGTATTAGGTTAGTCATGTATCGCACCTTCGCTTGAACTGATAAAGATTCAAGTTGCCCAGTAATATACCTACGAAAAACTGTGAAATAATTAATCCCTGTAAAGCTCGTTTGAGTGCTTGAGTGTCCCACTCAAGCAGCGGAGGAACTCTGACCCGAGACCTTGGAGTAAGGGAGGCGGGAGGAGGAGGCCATGTTGACAGAGACCGAAAGTGGAATTGTTGTACGCGCTCTGTGTTTTATATTTCATCTCATTATGTTACGTCAGAGGTAAACAAAAGCGACTTGTCTCAACTAAGGGGCGTTTGGGACAGGGAGGGGGGGAGGAAGGGACGACTTGGGAGTTGGGGGTGGGAGTGGAAGAGGAGGACGGAGACTGTGACCTAGAAGGCTTGGACTTAAGGAGAGAGAGAGAGAGAGAGAGAGAGAGAGAGAGAGAAGAGAGAGAGAGAGGAGAAGGAAGCGGTATACTCGACTCCGTAACTTTAGTGTTGTTCAAATTAAAGTTGACGTATTGTGGGGGCCCCTGTCGTCGTCAGTCTCATTCGTATGCAGATGGCGTGAGGGGGGGGGGGGGCACCGGACCCCTTGCACAGACTGATGATTGATTTCGGAACGGACGTTGGCGTCGCACTCGTCAAGGTCGTTTATTGCATAAATGGACGGTGCTACATCATTGATTTCGAGGTCATATTCGAGGTCATATCAGGATTTGCCTGTTTTAGGAAGTGGTTCATAATAATAATAATAATAATAATAATAATAATAATAATAATAATAATAATATTTGGAACGACCTCAAGCTTACTCGGGGCGCGTGCTACAATCTACGGTCAACTAGCGCCTTGTTTCACCAACGAAAATGAAACTAAATACATTTTATTAGAAATGATTGTTCTGTAAATAAATTGTGCATTTTATTAGAAACAATTGTTCTGTACTGTTTAACAAGCACATTATTAAATTTTTACATTTTCGTTCTAGTAAATAAATCATAAATATCCTATACTCAAATTCCTGTATAACAACAACAAAGTAGTTTGTAGGGTTACTCCCCGAGTAAGCGAAAAGTGAAACGCTGGGTTGCCCGAAATCAACAGGACTCGTGGCTTCCACAATACCACTTGGGGAAGAGAGTTTACAAAAAAACAAAAAAAAAGTTTAAGAAAGCGTCCGCCTCTTTGTCGACATCATTCCGAGCGTCTGATGTGTGTGTTTGGCGACAGAAGTTGAGATGGCGCGGGTATGGGCTCCAGTTTCTAGAGAGGATTGTAAAGGATTCTTCTGGTTTTTATGGTCACCATACCAAAACTGACCAGACCCGACGTCGTTTGACTTCGCCAAAGTTCAGCAGCGTTCAAAGTTCAGGGTTCCACTTTGCGGAAATGGTTTTGAAAGAAGGGGGGGGAGGGGGATGGGGGCAAGGGGGGGAAGGCTCCAGGTCGTCTTAAAGAGGAAGGATGCAGGTACGTACGTAGTCTGCAAAGCCTGTTTGTGTTCCGTTAAGAGTTCTGGTTCGGTATACCTGTTTCGAGTTTTGAGATTATCCAGCCCCCAACACTCCCCCCCTCTCCCCCTACACCCTCCCCTCGTCCTCCCTTCCCCCCCTACGCCCACACCCCTTACCACTTTGGCCTCGCCCTAGAATTTCCAGCAGTGCCACCCGTAGTTGGCACTGTCCAAATGGCACTTTGGATTCTTTGCATCTCTCTCGCCCAAAGGGGCACTGCTTACTGCCTCGTATACTTGGTCGCTTCTCATTTAGCTGTCCAACTTCTTGGACACTACATTATTCCCGTTACGTTAACAATCATGTCAATAATTCGCTGTGTCGCTGTTCATCCGATCAGGAAAGAAACGATCGAATTGAATGGGTGATCACCAACAAGGCCGGTACGTAACGTCCCTCGAGAACTGGACTCGCAGTCTCGACCGTCTGTGCTAAGTCACCGTCACTTTAGTTAGAAATAACAAAAGAAAACTCTTAGTCGTAGGATCTCTTTCGGCTGCGATCTTGTGTCAACATCTGAGTGTGGCCATGCGCGCAGATCTGTCCGATTCGATTCTGTTTGATGTTCGAGTCCACTCACGCCCGTTTTACGGGTTTGTGGCCACGTTTGCATACAAAGATCTCTCTCTCTCTCTCTCTCTCTCTCTCTCTCTCTCTCTCTCTCAGCGTTTATGTGATTGTGATCACGTTTATATAAAAACATGAAACCTCTCTCTCTCTCTCTCTCTCTCTCTCTCTCTCTCTCTCTCTCTCTCTCTCTCATAGAAGAGGTTTTACGGTACCGTGGTCGCGTTTGCATACAAATGAAAGGCAGTTGCTCTCTCTCTCTCTCTCTCTCTCTCTCTCTCTCTCTCTCTCTCTCTCTCTCTCTCTCTGTGAAAGCACTCAGGATACATTCATTGAATATTAAACATTACAATGACGATTGCTTTCGTATAAAATTCTCTCTCTCTCTCTCTCTCTCTCTCTCTCTCTCTCAAAACCAAATTCCGTCCATATCCTACCGTAGGATATGTCCTTGATATCCCGACAAGGATACAATCCACATATGGAGAGAACGACCCTGTCTGCCGTATTGGAAGGGGCAACAATAGCTATTGTTGAAACTCTCCCTCCTGATAATGGCAGCGAAAGAGTGTATAGTTCCTTGTCTTTCTCTCTCTCCTTTATTACGATTCTTTTCTTGTCTGATAGCGCTGGGAAGAAAATCAACAGCTGCTAAAAATGGCTCTGTTTTGCGTTGTTTTTTTTTTTTCTTAGCTTTCTGTCCTAGCCCTCAGATCTTCGAAACTACTGAGGCTAGAGGGCTGCAAATTGGAATGTTGGTTGTCCACCTTCCAATCATCAAAAACTGCCAATTTGCAGCCCACTAACCTCAGTAGTTTTTATTTAATTTTTCGATTTAAAGTCAGCGTGATGTTTTTTTTTTTTTTGGTTTTTTTTTTTTTTTTTTTTTTTTTTTTAAGCTTTCCGTCTAGCCCTCAGATCTCGAAAACTACTGGGCTAGAGGGTTGCCAAATGGAATGTTGGTTGTCCACCCTCCAATCCATAAAAATTTTTGCCAATTTGCAGCCCTCTAACGTCAGATTTTTTGATTTAATTCGAGGTTAAAGTCAGCTGTGATCGTGGTCTGGCCACCACCGGGCTGTGGCTGGATAATTTCATGTGGTTGGGGGGTCATAGCCTTGGCAAGTGCAGATCAGACTGATCCCTCCTCCTCCTCCTCCTCCTCCTCCTCCACCACCCAAAGCAAAATCGCAGCGACAACTCAAAACTGACTCATGAACTAAACCAATTTCCGGGTCTCTCTCTCTCTCTCTCTCTCTCTCTCTCTCTCTCTCTCTCTCTCTCTCAACTCTATTAGACAAGACGGCATTTTTGGTGGGACAGGCAAGTTACTGCCATTGGCCCACACACGAAATTGGTTGCAAACGGAGGGGAAAAAAAGTCATCATACTTAAGAGGATTTTTATGGCAACGATATTGGAGGAGTTGTTTGTTTCCTTTAACGGTTTGCTGTGATGGTCGTTATTGTAAGGGGAGAGGCCTTTCTCTCTCTCTCTCTCTCTCTCTCTCTCTCTCTCTCTCTCTCTCTCTCTCTCAAAAACTAACCATAGAATCTTCATGAGAATAATTTCATTATGTTCCCCACACCCAAAATACCCATCCAAAACTCCTAGAATTAACCTAACCTAACTTGACCCAACTTGACCTAACCTAATCCTACCTAACCTAACCTAATCCAATGTAACTTAACGTAACCTAATCCTACCTAAACTAACTTAACCTAACCTAACCCGACGTAACCTCCAACCTATCCCAACGTAACCTAACTTAATCTAACCCAACCTAACCCAACGTAACTTAACTCGACCTAACGGAAAAAGAAAGACAAAGACGAAAATGTATTATGTTAGAATTAGTGACTGGATAGTTGGAAGAACTACAGAAATAGTTTTGGAAAAATGGAGAGAGAGAGAGAGAGAGAGAGAGAGAGAGAGAGAGAGAGAGAGAGAGAGAGAGAGAGAGAGAGAGAGAGAGAGTTGTCTTGTTTTCATGCCTTGAATGAGAGCAGACTGTCGTCGACTTTACGTCAGCTCACTTGGGGAGAGTTTTTGCCGAGCGAGTTACCATGGCAACGACCTCATTTTCTCTCTCTCTCTCTCTCTCTCTCTCTCTCTCTCTCTCTCTCTCTCTGTGATAGGCCACACTTTTAGTTTAGTCTGGGGAGATTACCAGCCTCATATTGGTCAGTTCTTTCCTGTCAACCAGCTGGCTGCTGAATTTGCTCACATCCTCTGTATTTTCAGGGTGCCTGTAACCTTTCGTCTTTAAAGTCATCCGCTATTTCAGGCTTGGTCACCATTACATATCCTGACCTAAACCAACTGATCGAGAGACAAGTGAACTGGCGTTCAAATGATCTCGTGGCATTCATTGGCGGTCACCCACCCAAATATTGAGCTCGCTCAGTGTTGTTAAACTAACTGCTTGATTCTCTGGCGTTATTTGATGGACGCCCATCCAAGTATTGACCTGAAAGAATGCTATTAGCTTAACTGGATAGAAACCTTCAAATCTTTTTTATTTTATTTTATTTTATGCTGTCTAGAATGCCTTTCTCCCTTTCTATTGGTTAACTGATTGTAAGCGATCTGGCGTTGCTATTACCTCCTCCTCCTCCTCCTCCTCCTCCTCCTCCTCTCTGGATAGAAACCTTCAAATCTTTATTTTATTTTATGCTGTCTAGAATGCCCCTCTCCTTTTCGATTGGTTGACTGATTGTAAGCGATCCGGCGTCGCTATTACCTCCTCCTCAGGGCGATTTTATACCCCTCGGCCTCCTCAGGACACGCCCACGTCGTGGGCGTCTGGCCTCTTTTGCATAATCGAGTACACACCCGTCACAACAGCTGTCTCCACTTGTGACCAGATCTCCCTTCTCTTTTATAGCCTCTGCTTAATAATTCATGTGGTATTACCACCTATTCCATTGGCCCTGAGGCCTCGTTGTGACTCACTACTTCTGGAATCAGGGCTTCCATGTTTACGTCACAGTAATCGAGCCTATTTGTCGCATATGGTATAACCTAACTTCCCATTGGCCCTGGCCCAGGCCTCGCTGTGGCCCATTACTTCTGGAATCAGGGCTTCCATGTTTACGTCAACGTAATCGAGCCTATTTGTCGCATATGGTATAACCTATTCCATCGGCCCTTGGGCCTCGCTGTGGCCCATTACTTCTGGAATCAGGGATTCCATGTTTACGTCACAGTAATTGAGCCTATTTATCGCATATGGTATAACCTATTCCATTGGCCCTTGGGCCTCGCTGTGGCCCATTACTTCTGGAATCAGAGCTTCCATGTTTACGTCACAGTAATTGAGCCTATTTATCGCATATGGTATAACCTATTCCATTGGCCCTGAGGGCCTCGTTGTGGCCCACTACTTCTGAAATCAGAGCTTCCATGTTTTGGGGTGTAGACACATTCCTGCAGAAGGTGGCTCAGGACGACGTGTCCGGAAAAGTAGGGACAGAGGAGGAGGGGGTGGGTTTTTGGGGGTAGGGGTTTCAGTTGTTCACTAAATCTTCGGTTGAATTATATATTATTTTATATATTTTTCATTTTCCGTGATCGAACGTTGTATTTTGCCTTCGTACAGAAAGGACTAATAGATGTCAACACAAAATAATTTGCTCTTTATTTTTCATTTTGAATTCCCCAATTAAACATAGGAGACTCATGGCGATCTTTAATTGTAAACGTCTTTTTTAGTCGAGGTAAAATTAATGGTGGCATTAATTGATGGCGTCGCATGCCATACTCGAAGGCAGCGACATATTTCACATTTATTGTGGGAAGGCGATTGTGAAATTCTATACCAAACTTTCGCTGGAAGCGTTATTGGTGTTTCTGTAAAAGAAAACTATTGAGGGGGCTATTTGTCTGTCCCTCAGCCGCGGCCAATGAAACCATCAGACCTTACCTTACCTTACAGACCTTACATCTTGTTCGGGTTGCCCCAGGTCCCTCAGTGTGAGGCACCTCTAATGTCTACCAGAGAGTTGCTAGTGCATCTTCGGTATATTTTGCATCTTCCAGCCTTGGATGGTCTGGGATGCAGCTTAGATATTTGTCGAGCTTATTCTTAAACACATCTACGCTCACTCCTGATATGGTGGCCTGTGTTTATGGAGCCTGTACCGTTGCCAGACGCACGGTGTCATGACTACCTTTAACCTCAGATGAAATTAAAACTGTTGGGGCTAGAGGGCTGCAATTTGATATGTTTGAAGACTGGAGGGTAGATGATCAACATACCAAATTGCAGCCCTCTAGCCTCGGTAGTTTTGAAGATCTGAGGGCTTAGGTTTGAAGATCTGAAGTCTGAGGACAGAAAACGGGAAGAAACATCCACCAGTATCATATCTTGGGCGAGAGACCCTGATTCGTTTACGTCGTAAATCTGGGGTTCTCGTTATCGCCCCTTTTACTTTGATTGAAATTCTCCAACATTATTCGCAGGGGCCATTATCATTATTGCCAGAGGTATACCAGTTAGATGTTCCTCACATGTATTTCTTGTTTCTCCACATTCCTTTCTTCCTCTTACTTTCCCAATCATTTCTTGCTTTCCGTCCCCCCCTCAACATTTCTCTCATGTCTCATTTTATTCATCGTGCAATACAGTACAAACAAACAAACAAAAACGGAAATTTCATTCATACATTTTTTTCCCCCAAACATTCACTGCATTTCTATCTCATATTTTCTTCCCTAATTTTTTGTCATATTTTCCGTTTCCTCTCCCCCCCATATTTATTCCCCTTTTTATTCCCCTTCTTTTTTCCTTCACATTTCTTTCCTCCATCGTCCCAACATTACCATTATGTTACAATTCGCACACACACACACACAATTCATCGCATCTCCATTGCTCCTAATTCAATGTTCTTGCTATTCTCACCTTCGTTTCTTCCGCCCCATTTTTCCCTCAGTATCTGGGAAATCCAAGATGGCTGATGATGCTGTCGAAGGAGTAGGGGGTTGGGGGAGTAGGGGGTGGGGGGTGTTGGGTGTCACCAGACCTAATTCGCTCATTTGATATTTAATTAGTGCAGAAAGACGCCCTTAATTACTGTGACCCTGTTTTTTAAATTTATTTTTTCTTTAATTTTCTGCCAAAGACAGGCGACACATCTGGGTTGCTTGTCTGCTCATAATAGTATCTGGGAAAAAGTATCGTTCCTGAGGAGTCTGTCTGTCCGTCTGTACTTTACCTCTCCGCCCATCAAGAATCTTCAAAACTAACTGAGGCTAAGAGGTGGGCTGCCAAATTTGGCAAAGTTGAATCATCTACCCTTACCAATCTTCAAACGTTACCAAAATTGGCAACCCTCTAGCCTCAGTTAGGTTATTTTAGTTTTGCTGGCTATTTTTCCGTCCGTCCGCCCCCTCAGATCTTCAAAACTACTGAGGCTAGAGGGCTGCAAATTGGCAAGTTGATCATCTACCCTCCAATCTTCAAACGTACCAAATTGCAACCCTCTAGCCTCAGTAGTTTTGATTTTACTTAAGGTTGAAGTCAGCTATGATTGTGCGTCTGGCAACGATGCAGTACAGGCCCGTATATATATGTATATTATTCAGATGTAGGTTCTCTGATGTAAAATATTATTATTATTATTGTTATTATTATTATATTATTATTATTATTATTATTATTATTATTATTATTATTATTATTATTATTGTAAGAAAGTGAATTAGCTTATTTTCTGAAATAATTGTCAATTGGCTGGGAAATACTGGTTATGGCCTCTCTCTCTCTCTCTCTCTCTCTCTCTCTCTCTCTCTCTCTCTCTCTTCTCATGAGTAATAATAATAAACGAATATATTTTTCTTTAAAAAAAGGGAGAAAATTCGCCAATGAACACAGAGTTATCGTCCCCATTTTCTATACAAACGAGGGAAGGGGGAAACTGGTATAAACTTCCCTCGTAATGAGGAGCTTGCAACGGAACCATATTTTTAACCGTCTTTATTGGTCGTCCGGAAACGCTATTAAGGAGGCCAGTTTGTGTGTGTGTGTGTTTGTTTGCGTTTGTGAAAGACGTTATTGTTTATTTATTTCGCTGCCTGAAAAAGAGAATTGATGAATGGAAGACTGTAAGTAGACGAATTGGTCGAAGACGAAAAGTCTTGTAATGATAAATGTTACACGAGAGAATGGACGCCATTTTCACTGCTCTCTCTCTCTCTCTCTCTCTCTCTCTCTCTCTCTCTCTCTCTTCTCTCTCTCTCCTCTCTCTCTCTCTCTCTCTCTCTCTCTGCAGGAAATTACATCTCGCTCGGATTTCGTGGAGGGTGTATATTTATAGGTCGGCTCCCATCGGGGAATCGATAATTTCTCATTCGGTGGCTTTATTAGATTCGCCTTGAATTCTCCTCTCTCTCTCTCTCTCTCTCTCTCTCTCTCTCTCTCTCTCTCTCTCTCTCTCTCCTCCTCATTTTCGTCTCGTTTGCCCCAAAAATTATGGTTCCTCTTAGCTAAGGTTCCCGGGAGGGTATATATATAACGCCTAGATATGATATTCTCTCTCTCTCTCTCTCTCTCTCTCTCTCTCTCTCTCTCTCTCTCTCTCTCTATATATATATATATATAATATATATAATATATATATATATTATATAATATATATTTGTGAAGTAATAAAAGTCCACACTTATGTAAGAAGTGTAATAAAAAAATTCTTAAAAGAATTCTTTAATAAACTTCTTACATAAGTGTGGACTTTTATTGCTTCAAAATATTCCAGTCACGTTATGGTGATTTATTTTAGATATATATTTGTGTTGTGTCTGTATGTATGCATGCAAAGTTGGAAAGAAAAGATAAAATAACAAATAACAATCCTCCATTTCTCCCTTCCCCCTCAAAAAAAAAAAACAAAGGCGAAAATTCCCCAAAATTTTAAGTAATTGTTTTGTGGCGTCATCACAACAAGCCCCGAAAAAAGATTTGGGATTTGGATTAATTGTTGTCTCGGGGCAGCTGCAGATGTTGTAAAGAAGACTTCTGGGATTTTATTTATATCTTTAGCAAGAAAAATAAATTAATTTTAACGTCGGAGAAGTTGATATCTCTGTTTTTTCAAGCTAAAACAAAGTTCAAAGTTCATTAGATTTTTCGACATTGAAATTTTTGTTTTTGTTTCGACGATTTTATTTATTTGTTTTTAGCGGGAAAAAATAAATGAATTTTAACGTCGAAGAAGTTGATATCTATGTTTTTTCAAGCTAAAAGAAAAGAAGTTCGTCAGTTGATTTTTCGACATTGAAATTTTTTTTTTTTTTTTAATACGTTGATGTTTTGAGGTTTTCAAGTAAAAAAATTTTATTTCAGTTAAATTTTCAGCACATACATATATATATACTATATATATAATAATATATTATATTTATATATATATATATATATACATATCTATACATATATATTATGTATATATATGTGTATTATATATATGTATATGTATATATATGTGTATATATATATATGTATATGTATATATAGTAATATATATATATATATATATATATATATATATATATATATATATATATATATATATATATATAAATAACGTACTCCAGCCATATCTCTACTAGTATCTAATCTCTTTTCGAACTGTAGAATGTTACACTGAAGTCCAATTTAGAAGGGGGGGGGGGGTTGTTTGCTAAATTACTGGCAATCTGGGGGTATGGTGATCTTCCTAAATTAGGTCCCCCATAGGATACTAATTTCCTTATTCAGTTTTCCCTCCTGTGACGCTCCTGTTCTCATGGCTGACTTTAACCTTAAATATAATAAAAACTACTGAGGCTAGAGGGCTGCAATTTGGCACGTTTGATATGACTGGAAGGTGTGGATGACCAACGTCCCAATTTTGCAGCCCTCTAGATCCGAGGCCGCATCGGAAAAGTGCGGACGAGGGCAGACAACAAATAGTACATCTCAATAGTTTTCTTTTGCAGAAAACTCCAAAAAAAAAAGAAAGAAAATAGAGAGGAAGGTCAAGTCAATACAGCTCCATTGCTGGGTCACGCGATTCAACTATCATTCTTGACGTGTATCGACGAAATTCTCAAAAACCCTGGAATTAGAGGCAGGACTTTGAGAAAGCTGTTTGGGTATTGTTGCCCCCTGCACGAGCGCACGCGCTGGAGAGAGAGAGAGACAGAGAGAGAGAGAGAATATAATAATATTGTGTATCGTAGTGGTCTAGGCGGTCACCTTTCACTCTTTGACAAAGGTTTTCCATATTTTTTAGTTTATTTTCGTTTTTTTCTATATGCATACGTTATTTAGAATTTTTCCTCTGTCCCCCATTTATTTGTTTGTATTTTTTTATTTTGTATTTTCCCCCTTTTTCTTGACATTTTTTTTATTGGAGTAGGGGAAAGGTATTGCCTTATCCATCATTTGGCTGCTAAATCAAAGATAAACTAAAAGTTAATATTTGGCGTTTATGTATACTTACAATAAACACACACATATGTATATATATATATATATATATATATATATATAAATATATGTATATATATATATATATATATATATATATATATTATATATATATTTATATATATATATATATATGCATAAAAATCACAGTATATGGATGTATCTTCAGTATATAAATGTATTATACCACAGGAACAAAAAGGAAAAATAAAAAATGAAAAAATGAAAATAAAAAAAATTTCCCAAGGTAACGAAGAAGTGTCGATTCCTTTGCAGATACCCAGTGTAAAATTACTTTTCAGGACAATGGAAACCACCGAGATGTTGCTTGTGATTACTTATGATAGGAATTGACTAAAGGCCTGGTCGACTTTAGAGAGAGAGTTTTGAACCAACAAGCGACGCCGATAAGTGAGCCAGTGAAACTCGTTCCGTAGCGTCGCCGAGGTAGAACCCAGAACCTTCGTCGGGAAATATGGCTCTGCTGTGCCTCATTTGATAGCGAGAGAGTAGTGGTAGTTGTAGTAATAGTACAGTTGTAGTGTAAGCTGGTTGGGTTGTCACTCGGGCGTTCGAAGGCTCGATAATAAGGCTGCATACGAGAGGCGTGCTGCCACTTTTCTGGCACGTTGGAAAGAGAGTGTGTGGCTCGGTTTACGTCCGACCTCGGTTTACACCCGACTCGGTTTACGTCATTCAGTGAAAGTTCCGAGCGTTGCTCACCAAAGCTTCGAACCACTTGTTTTTGCGGAGCTTCTGTCCATTCAGTGAATTATCTTCGTTTAAAGAGAGACTCGCCGCGAGGCTCTCCTCTCATCGATGGCTGATTATTTCTGACAAGACACACCCCAGCACACACATTTCCATGACCTTATTTCGACGTGGCATAACTGAATCCATCCTTTTTGAGTGATATACGAATTTATTTTAGAAGGGATAAAATTAGATTTCTATTGGCGCCGTTAGCAGACGCGCCATCACCACACCGAAGAGTTTTATCGAGATGCGTTATAAATATATATATATTTTCTTCGAGATTTAGATTTACGTACGCGACCCTGTTCGCAACAACTTTGCTTCGAAACACTTCCTGTCTGCCTTTGACACCACAACTCAGCGGATGTCTTCTTGGTTATCTCCTTATAAGCTGCCTTCATTTTAGCTACCCCGACTTACGTCAAGAAACTTTGTTTGCTCAGTAACCAAAGCCTGATGATTTAGACATGATATTACTACGTATTATTGTTCGGTAGATCAAACCTAGTCGTACGGAACTAGCACACCATAAGCAGCCACTGACTTGGAATTCAAGCTTCCAGAGAATATTATGGTGTTCATTGGGAAGATGCAAGTCGAAATAAAGGGAAATTTGTAAAGAAGAGACCCCAATTATTAATAAAAAAAGGAGAAAATATATTGATGAAAAACAAATACATACCTTTTTCAACACAGCTACGAAGAGCAACTCGTGTACTTGTAGAGTGACATAGGAACCAAGGTAGATGAATAGGATATGGGAAATATATAGTGTAATCGTGATGAGACTGGAAATACTACAATAACGTATCTGTATAATAGAATAATCTAATTACAACTCATTCATTTACAAAGCTGACTCGCGTATTGTAAATGAGGCAAAAGGGCTGTTGTTTATGAGCCATGTATATTCTGAATTGAAAGAGAAAATATCTGTAATTATTCTTGGCGCTACTCATCGAAAAAGAGAATTTAGTTTCAAGTGTTTTGAAAGAGAATCGTGTTTTGTCAAAACCGAAAGAGTTTGTTTTGGGTCTTTGGAAAATCCAAATCTTGGAAAGCTGAATCTGATACGATAAAAGGACCCGAAATTTTGAAGAAAAAAAAGAAAAAAGAAAAAAGGAATATATAACAAAAACTTGATTCCGGGTGAGGAATTGAAAAAAATATTCTCAATTTTTATTTTTAAATGATAAAGAAAAAACTTGAACGAATTTTTTTGCTGAATTGATTCACGAATCGAAATAAATTAAAGAATTGAAATAAAATAAAATAAACTAAAATTTAAATAAAAATAGAAAAGAAAATTGAGGAAACCAAACAAAATAAAGAAATTCAAAAGTATAGAAAATAATAATAATAAAAAAAAGATTCTTTACAATAGTGGTAATTGAAGGACTTAAAAAAAAACGCGCGCAAAACGGAGCGGGAAAATACAAACATATAAACAAGGTATTTTTGTCTGTGGAATTAGGTGCCCTAATATTTGGATGACCATGTTGTGCGAAAGGCCCCCCGCGTTGCTGACGCCCCCCAACGTCATCATCACCAGGAACCGGGTGGCCAAGACCCCCAGCAGCGGGAACAACAACAACAACAACAGCAATGTCAGCTACAGCCACAGTATGAAAGTCAGGCTTGTCGAGGTAGGTTGTGAATATCTCCAGGGTTCTCCCTCTACAGGGCCTCAAAAAAGTACGTTTACAATATATATATATATATATAATCATATATATTACTATATATATATATATATATATATATATATATATATATATATATATGTATATATATATATTAGCCATTTTGTTAACAAAAACATTATTTTTAAAGCCAATTTTTTATGTTTTGTGTACTTGTCTATGTCTTGTGTACTTCTCTATGTCTTATGGACTTGTCAGTGTCTTTTGTCTTGACAAAGTCATTGTCTTGTGGACTTGTCAGTCTTTTGTGTCTTTGTCAGCGACTTGTGTCTTGACGAAGTCATCGTCTTGTGGACTTGTCAGTGTCTTGTGTCTTGTGTCTTGACAAAGTAATTTTTTTTGTCTTTGTCAGTGTCTTGTGTCTTAACAAAGCCTTTGTCTTGTGGACTTGTCAGTGTCTGTCTGTCAGTTTTCATTTTATTTATTTAATTTTTTTTAGCAGTCCAAAAATGATTATATATCTTATGTATGATTTGTAACAATTTCCTGGATGAATGTAGATTTTATAGATTTTTCGTGGAGTTCCAAAAATAACAAATTCTAATGTATGATTTTTGAACACTTTTCTGGACGTGAGTCTAGATTTTTATGTGGCTTAAATTAATTATATATTCTTGTGCATAATTTTAAAAAAAGTAGCTGGATGTGAATATAGTTTTTTTTTTGTGCATTGAAAAAAAAATATATTTATGTATGATTTTTAAAAGCTAGCTGGATGTGAATACAGGGGAAGTTTGGTGTTAATATGAAGACAGATCCACGTGCAAGTAGATTTGATATGAGCTGCTTTTAGTGTTAATATGATAAATATTTTCCTTTTAAGTCCCATCGAGAAGGCTGTACGAAGACCATGTCTTCACAAGTTTGTCTGTCAACAATATACCTCAAGGAGTATTTCGTTTGTATATCTGTATCTTTGTGTGATATTCAGTGGATATGTGTCTGTGTATTACAGGAATATAAAGTACCCTATCATAATTACTAGGGAATTGTATTCTTAGGTTTTCTATTACATTTTGTTACAGATTTATTGTAATTTTTGTCTTGCAGTTTACAAGTTAAATCTATCTAGGGGGCATTCCCCATAATACTTAAGGTTGATTTTAATAATTAGTCTCCACGTGCATCGCAACTTATATATCTATTTTTTTTTTTTAAATACATTATGCTTCCTTCACGGGAAACCAGAAATCACTTCTACAGATTTAAACTGAAAGCAAAAAATATGTCGTGTTTAGCCCATTCATTTATTTCTCCACTGGTTTACAGAATGCTATAGTGAATTTGGACGATGCTTACTCGGGGAGTAAGTCTGCTAACTACTTTTTTTCCTGCCTGGACAGTCTATACTAATCTCATATAATTAAAGATATTTCCTCTCATGTCTCATGACTTTCCCTATTAAATTCAAATTTTAATTTATCTTTTTCAAGAGAATTTTTGTCCTCGAATTACAGTCATTATCTTTAATATTTGCATTTGTATTAATGAAGGTTTCTTTCTCTTTCCAGGTACGTGGTGTTAGATTTTTGCTAAACTCCAGACTTGGTAAGTTCTTTTTATGTATAAATAATTATATTTGGGGTTGCTCTCTCTCTCTCTCTCTCTCTCTCTCTCTCTCTCTCTCTCTCTCTCTCTCTCTCTCTCTCTCAACTTCAGATTTGGTAATGTTTTTTTTATGTATATAAATAATTATATTTGGGGTGGGTCTACTTTGAATTTCTGTGTGTGTGTGTGTGTTTGTGTGTAAAGTCTCATACCTTTAAACTTATCAAGTCCTTGTTAATCAGAGCAGTGTGTTACTCCTTCGTGGTCAGTCGAGTCTTGTGGGTTGTAGACGGTGAGAGAGAGAGAGAGAGAGAGAGAGAGAGAGAGAGAGAGAGAGAGTGGGTTTAAAGTCCTAAAATGAGTGTGTAAACTGGAAGGCCTCGACGAGGTAATTCTTAGTCCTCTTGAAGACTTCAAACCTGGATGTAATTACACTAGGTGATAGTGTGCATTTATTGCTTAATAATAATAATAATAATAATAAAAAATAATAATAATAATAATAATATAATAATAATAATAATAATAATAATAATAATAATAATAATAATAATAATAATAATAATAATAAATAATAATAATAATAATAATAATAGGATGCCAGGGGTACCAACTCAAGAAAAGAGGCAACAGAATTAACCATCTGGATGTTCATGGACGACATCAAGCTGTATGGTAAGAGCATCAAGGAAAATAGATACCCTAATCCAAGACTGTAAGGATTGTATCTGGGGACATCAGGATGGAGTTTGGAATAGAAAAATGCGCCTTTAGTCAACATACAAAAAGGCAAAAGTAACGAGAACTGAAGGGATAAAGCTACCAGATGGAGCAACATTCAAACACATAGAGAGACAGGATACAAATACCTGGGGAATAATGGAAGGAGGAGATATAAAAACAACCCAAAGAGATGAAGGACACGATCAGGAAAGAATATATGCAGAGACTCAAGGGCGATACTTAAGTCAAACTCAACGCCGGAAATATGATAAAAAAAGCCATAAACACATGGGCTAGTGCCAGTAATCAGATACAGCGCAGAATAGAGTGGGAATGGACGAAGGCAGAACTCCGCAGATAGATCAGAAAACCAGGAAACATATGACAATACACCAAAGCATTACACCCAAGAGCAAATACGGACAGACTTATACATAACACGAAAGGAAGGAGGGAGAGGGATACTAATATAGAGGACTGCGTCAACATCGAAAACAGAGCACTGGGGCAATATCTGAAAACCAGTGAAGACGAGTGGCTAAAGAGTGCATTGGGGAAGAAGGACTAATAAAAAGTAGACGAAGACCCAGAATATACAGAGACAGGAGAATGACAGGACAGAACAGAGGAACTGGCACAACAAACCAATGCACGGAAACAATCATGAGACAGACTAAAGAAAAAAAAACTAGCCAGCGATGACACATGGCAATGGCTACAGAGGGGAGAGCTAAAAGAAGGGAAAACTGAAGGGAATGATAACAGCGGCACAAGATCAGGCCCTAAGAACCAGATATGTTCAAAGAACGATAGATGGAAAAACATCAACCCATCTCCCCATATGTAGGAAGTGCAATACGAAAAATGAGACCCATAAAACCACATAGCAACGAATGCCCGGCACTTGCACAGAACCAGTACAAAAAAGAGGCATGATTCAGTGGCAAAAGCCCTCCACGGAGCCTGTGCAAGAAACATCAGCTACCTTGCAGTAAATAAGTGGTACGAGCACCAACTGAGGGAGTGATAGAAAACGATCAGGCAAAGAGCCTCTGGGGACTATGGTTATCAGGACGGGATAGGGTGATACGTGCAAACAGACAGTCGTGACCGTTGATGACAAAGTCAAGAAGAAAGTATCACTCATCGATGTCGCAATACCATAGGGGACACCAGAGTTGAAAGAGAAAGAGAGGGAAAAAATGGATTTAAGTATCAAGATCTAAAAGAGAAATAAGAAAAGAAGGATAGGGATATGCCAGTGGAAATTGTACCCATAATCATAGGCACGATCCCAAGATCCCTGAAAAGGAATCTAGAAAACTAGAGGGCTGAAGTAGCTCCCAGGACTCATGCAGAAGAGTTGTGATCCTAGAAACGGCAACATAGTGAGAAAAGTGAGGACTCCTAAGGATGCAGGATGCAACCGGAACCCCCACACATAAATACCACCCAGTCGAATTGGAGGACTGTGATAGAGCAAAAAAAAAAAAAAAATAATAATAATAATAATAATAATAATAGTAATAATAATAGTGATAATAATATGCACAGTTTAATACTTTCGAATACCTCAGTAATTGGTCCTCATTAAAAGCTGCTTATGTACTCTCTCTCATCTCTCTCTCTCTCTTCTCTCTCTCTCTCTCTCTCTCTCTCTCTCGTAGTAGCCCATCTTGCTTGGTGAGACGTACCCAGCCGCCTGAAGTCACAATAATCAACAGATATCACAAGTTTAACATACGACTAGAATTGAGAAATATCTAGAAGTGTTCGTGAACTATCGGTGATAAGATTAGTGTTGAAAATAGTAGGATAAAGCGTTCTTTCTAAGTTAGTTATCAAGTGTAATACTATAAAAATCAGAACAAGATGGCAGTAAGTTCCAAACTGCGGGAAAAGGTGGCGTAATTGGCGTGTTAGCAGATTCGCACTACGATGATGGTAGCAGGAGGGGAACTGGCATTCTATCTATGAAATCAGCAACAGTCCTAACCAAAAAGATACAAAAGCATTCATAGATATATTTAGAAGGATACAAAATCCTTCAAACTGGAACAAATCTAATGAAAACATCTTGAAAATAATTGAAGAAGTTCCAAATAAAAATCCAAGTGGTCAAGAGGGACTCATAAAAGAAAATATTACATAAACCAACATATTCGACAAGAAAATGAATAAGGTGAAATCTTGTGAATATACTAATTGATGCAGTAGGAAAAAGAATGCCAAAAGCATGCAAACTGTGGTTAAGGTTTGGTATAGCCATAGTCAATCCACAAAAAACCTAATTCAGAAAATGGTGCTGCATGCAAACATTCCGACCCCATCCACAGTTTTATGTGAGAGGTAATACAAGATTGAGAAAAGATACAAGAATTTTTTGTTCAACTGTCTATCATGGATAGACAATGTTACTTTAAATCAAGATTGAATGTACAAATAGTTGAGGATGAAGAAGAAGAGGGAAAGGAGGAAGAAAAGAAGAAAGAAAAGAAGAAGAGGAAAACTGAAGAGAAGTAAACAAAAATGAAATGACAGAAAAAAAATAAGGAAAACCCAAAGAACAAGATAAAAGTATGGATGCAGAGATACTCATTGATACTACATATGAGGCAATAAAAGCAGCATACCTACGAAGAAATAAATTACGATATGACAACAGAAAAGCAAAATCCCGAAGAGGCTCTACCCAGATCTTATACAATGACGGGAAAGAGGAAAAAAATAGACAAGAAAAGACCAAAATCTGCAACCTTTTGAAAAGAGGAATTGCAGATTTTTGGAGAAAGATGTTCTACAAAACATCCTAAGAATATGTCAAAACTATGAAATATATGGTAAATGTGCATACTTAGATGGAATATGGGGATGATTGCAGAGATCTGCATCCAAAAATATGTAAAAAAAACATAAATAAAAGAAGGGAAAAGGATGTAAGTTCGACAAAAAAATGCAAATATATGCACCCTGTAGCCATGAATCATAATCAAATAAATAACCAACCAAGTAATAAAATCCAAAATAAGAAAGAAACAAATAAAAGAGAAATCAAGAATATCAGGTAAAAGAGAAAAGCAAACCACCAATGAGATATGCAGGGTTTGTCAGCAAAAAAATTCAAAGCATCAGCTCCGAAATTCTTACTCAAGAGATAATAACTGTATTTATTATGCAAGAGGATATTGCAGAAAGGAAACGGAGAAAATTTGCAGATTCAGACACAAAATAATAATTATGATGAAGGAAGATCCAAATATTTATGGAAAAGTTGGATTTTTTTAATGTCAGAATTTCTGGAAATGAAAAAAAGAACAACATACCAGAACAGGAAAGAGACATGGGAAAATCCTTATTACTATTCAGTATTAAATGAAGGAGAAAAACACGCAACCATCATAAGTGATGAATGCGCAGGGTTTAGTTACGAGTAATCCAAAAAAGAAAAATAGAGTACTTAGAAGAAAAAACTAACCCAAAATGAAAAGAAAATAGATATAATGAATATAAAGTGAAACCTGGTATTCCCAAGAGACTGGGAATGATGATCAAATAAAAGGGTTCCAAACTTATAGATCAGATAGAAAAAATAGGAAATCAAGGAGGGAACCGCAATATATGGGAAAGACAAAAAAACAAAACGGAAAAAAAATATATGAGAAATATAGTAAATCAGAATGTGAACTAATAGCGGTAGAGTTGAATCTGAAAAATTGATGAACATAGTTAATATATAGACCTCCTAATACTAAAGAGTTTGACTTAATAATTGAAAAATTGGATGATATATGTAGAAATCACAAGGACTGGACTATTTTCTCCTATCCTGGTTGACTTCAACTTTCCTTCCGTAGAATGGAAAGAACGATAGGAGATTGGGTGTACTTATACATATAAAAAAGAGAGTAATAGTAGTGCAGAAGATAAGAGGCAATTTGAAAAGCTATTAGATATGCTACTAGAATAACACATTCAACAAATAAATTTCAACCTGCCAACAAGAAAGGAAAATACTTTAGACCTAGTATTTGTGAACGAGATGATTATGTTAAAGAAATAATAGTTTTATAATGCGAGTATTTCAGACCATAATGTCAGAATTAACAGTTCATTCCAAAGCAAGTGAAAATAGAGATAAGCAAAGAAATGAAAAAGTGGGAAGGATATGGAAAAAATACAATTCTACAGTAAAAATATAAAAATGGTCAGAAATTAATGAAGAATTAAACAAAGATTGGGATAACATTTTCGTAAGTGATTGACATAAAAGGGTAAATACGGAGATATTATATAAAATATTGGAGATAATAGTGGAAAAATATATACCGAAAGAAGAAAGTAAACATCATTCATGCATACCAAGAGACAGAAGGATTCTTGTTCCAGAAAATCAGAAAGTGGAAAAAAAAGGTCTTGCCAAAAAGAAAAAAAATTGCATGGAAAGTTATAGAACTAAAAAGTAAGATAGAAAATGCAGAACAAAAAGATTTATACAATCAAAAGAAAATGAAAAAGGGACTTGGAAGAAAACCCTATTAAATATCAAGCAAAACCCAAACTATTATACTCATATGCGAAGAAGATGAATAAAAGAAGAATAGAAATAGGCCCTCTGAGAATTTGAAGGGAGATTAACGAATGAAAAACAAAAAAAGGAAATTTGAACATACTGGCAGAACGATATAAGAGAGAATTTCACCCCTAGAATAGATAATGAAGTAATGATATAGAAGTAAGGGAAGGGATGAAAATAGTGAATATTTTAGCTGACATAGATATTAATGAAGATGATATTTGTGCAGGCTATTAATGAAATTAAAAATGGAGCTGCTGCAGGCCTGATGGAATCCTTTGCTATTTTGATTAAAGAAAGTTTAGTTTCATTCTATCGCCAAAGCCACTTGCAATATATTAAGACAAAGTGTAGATACAGGCAAGATAGATGATGAGCACAAATTAGCATATATCACCCTTTACTTTTCAAAAGTGGGGATCAAGACTAGAGGCAAGTAATTATAGGCCTGTGAGTCTAACATCACATATTATGAAAAGTTGTATGAAAGGGTAATGAAGAAAAAATAGATGAAACATTTTAATTAAAAAATAATTTGTTTAATAAAGGACAACATGGTTTCGTACCCGGAAAAAGTACAAAAAAACAAACCCAACGTTAGTCCACCGTGAAAAACATATTCAAAAATATGAAAAGCGGAAATGAAAACAGATGTGGTTTATTTAGACTTTGCAAAAGTTTTGATAAAGTAAAGACCAATTATAATATTAGCGAAGAAAATTAGAAAAAACACAATATCGTGGATAAGTAGGAAGATGGGTTTAAAAGAATTTTTACACAACAGAAAACAGATAGTTATTGCAAACGACGAGAAATCGGATGAAAGCCAAGGTAATATCCGGTGTGCGCAAGGTACTGTGTTTAGCTGCAATACTGTTTGTTATTATGATTGAAGACATAGACAATAATGTAGGATTCGGTAGTGAGTAGTTTCGCAGATGACACAAGAATAATAAGTAGAGAAATTACTTGTGATGAAGATAGAAACGCTCTACAAAGGAGACCCTTAACAAAGTATATGATTGGCAGAGGTAAATTAGGATGGTATTTAACTCTGATAAATTGAATCAAATAAATTATGGAGACAGAGAAAGAAAGCCATATGCATATAAGGGACCTAATAATGAGGACCATCACAAATAAGGGAAGCAGTAAAGACCTTGGTGTGATTGATGAATAGGAACATGTTATGCAATGACAAATAGCAACTCTGTTGGCAAAATGTAAAGCAAAAATGGGAATGTTGTTACGGCACTTCAAAAACAAGAAAAGCTGAACACATTGATTATGCTTTATAAAACATATGTTCGGTAGTCCACTGAATATTGCAACATGATATGGTACCCACACTATCAAAAGGATATTGCACAAATAGAGAGTGTACAAAGGTCCATTTACAGCTAGAATAGAAGAAGTTAAGACCTAGACTACGGGCGGAAAGACTACAATTCTTAAAATTATATAGTCTAGAAAGGAGAAGAGAACGCTACATGATAATTCAGGCATGGAAAACAGATAGAAGGAATAGCAGAAAAATATCATGGAACTAAAAAAATATCAGAAAGAGCAAGCCAGAGGTAGATTAATAGCCCAAAACTAATTACCAGGAAAAATAAGGAAAGCACACAGGACATAATCACTACGCACCAGCATCGATAATGCAGCGTCTATTCAATGCGTGCCAGCTCATCTGAGGAATATATCAGGAGTGAGCGTAGATGGTTTAAGAATAAGCTCGGGACAAAATAGTCCTAAACTGCATCCCAGACCATCCAAGATTGGAAGATGCAAAATATACCGGAAGATGTACCAGCAACTCTCTTTGGTAGACATTAGAGGTGCCTCACACTGAGGGACCTGGGCAAACCCGAACAAGATGTAAGGTCGGTCGTAAGGTAAGTAAGGTCTCCTTTCTCCAAGAATTCGGAAAGCAAATAATACACAGAACAAGCAGGAAAGATCTCTTGTGGGTTGCGTGATGTTTGTCCTTTGCCCCCCTGTGACGTCAAAGACGCCCCCCTCCCCCCACTATTTGTGGCAGCTGATTGGATGAAATTACTTTTCCCTTCTTTCTGATTGTCACAGGACAGCCTCCCCTTTTGTGAGGCTGATTTGGATGATTTCTTTCCCTTCGTTCTGACGTCACAGACACGCCTCCCGCTTTTGTGAGAGCTGATTGGATGATTTCTTTCCCTTCGTTCTGACGTCACAGACACGCCCCCCTTGGGTCGCTATTCTCAGTACTAGATATAACAGTACAGACACACCCCCTTAGTTCGCTATTCACAGTACTAATATACATCATCTATCTACTCTCTCTCTCTCTCTCTCTCTCTCTCTCCTCTCTCTCTATATATATATATATATATATATATATATATATATATATATATATATATATATATATATATATATATATAGGTATCTCACAGTAAAACCTATCACTCGTTGCTTAGAATAACTTGCCATGTTCATGACACTATCTTACTTCAGAATGTCTGTTGCAACAGTCAGCAACCATTATTAATCTCTTGCAACGAGGCAATGTCCACGGCCTCCTATCTCGATCGACGTCGTTCTAATTAAATTTGGACGTAATTCCTGGACGCAATTCCTGGACGTAATTCCTGTGTAATTATGCCAAATGGTCGCCATTATCCTCGCCTATTCTCGAATGCTCGTAGATCTTTTCTCGGCGTTTTGTCTCTCTCTCTCTCTCTGAAGATTACGAATATGTAATCTTTATATCTCGAGCTTTGTTTGTGTTTCTTGAGCCCCACTGTGTCTTTTTCTGTGTTTTGTGTGTGTTGAGACCTCGGTAGCTTTCTCATGTTTGTGTGTGTTGAGACCACGGTAGCTTTCTCACTGTTTTTTGTGTGTTGAGACCACGTTTGTGTATCTCGCTCTCTGTTTGTGCTTCTTGGGCCTCGTGTCTCCAGGGTCGTTGAGTCAGCTTTGTTTATTCTCCAGAACAGAGAGAGAGGTTTAACCTTTGCACTCTCTCCCTCTTCAAAAATTCGAGGACTTAAGCCTCTTAGTTTGTTGTGGCAAAGGCTTCGCTGTTTTTAGACTTTTGATTGGTCTGTCGAAGTTTCAACGATCTCTCTCTCTCTCTCTCTCTCTCTCTCTCTCTCTCTCTCTCTCTCTCTCTCTCTCTCTCTCTCTCTCTCTCTCGCCTTGGTCGAATCTGAGGCGTTTTTCCGGAAAAATTCAGTGTCTGTTTATTGAAATAAAAAATGAATTTTGTACAGACCTTACAGACCTTACATCTTGTTCGGGGTTTGCCCCAGGTCCCTCAGTGTGAGGCCACCCCTCTAATGTCTTACCAGAGAGTTGCTAGTACATCTTCGGTATATTTTGCATCTTCAAAATCTTTGGATGGTCTGGGATGCAGTTTAGATATTTGTCGAGCTATTCTTAAACATTCCACGCTCACTCCTGATATATTTCCTCAGATGAGCTGGCAACGCATTGAATAGACGCTGCATTATCGATGCTGTGGCGTAGTGGATTAATGTCCTGTGTGCTTTCCTTATTTTTCCTGGTATAGTTTTGGGCACTATAAATCTACCTGCTTGCTTGCTCTTTCTGATATTTTTAGTTCCCATGATATTTTTCTGCTATCCTTCTATCTGTTTCCATGCCTGAATTATCATGTAGCGTTTCTTCTCTTTCTAGATATATTAATTTTAAGAATTGTAGTCTTTCCAGAGTCTAGGTCCTTAACTTCTTCTAATTATAGCTGTAAAGGGACCTTTGTACACTCTCTATTTGTGCCAATATCCTTTGATAGTGGGGTGGGTACCATATCATTATTGCAATATTCAAGTGGACTACGAAAACATATGTTTTATAAAGCATAATCATGTGTTCAGCTTTTCTTGTTTTGAAGTGCTGTAACAACATTCCCATTTTTGCTTTACATTTTGCCAACAAGAGTTGCTATTTGATCATTGCATAATCAGCCTTCCTATTTCTCATCACACAAGGTCTTTAACTGCTTCCTTTATTGATGGTCTCATATTAGGTCCCTTTTAAGCATATAGCTTTCTTTCTGTCTCCATAATTTATTGATTCAAATTTATCAGAGTTAAATATCATCCTATTTACCTCTGCCCCAATTCATATACTTTGTTAAGGTCTTCTTTGTAGGAGCGTTCCTATCTTCATCACAAGTAATTTCTACTTATTTCTTGTGTCATCTGCGAAACTACTCACTACGAATCCTTAACATTATGTCTATGTCTTCAATCTAATAAAACAAACAGTATTGCAGCTAACACAGTTACCTTGCGGCACACCGGATATTACCTTGGCTTATCCGATTTCCTCCGTCGTTTGCAATAACTATCTGTTTCTGTTGTGTAAAAAATTTTTCTTTTAACCATCTTCCTACTTTATACCCACGATTATTGTGTTTCTAATTTTAATTCGATAATATATTATGGTCACTTATCAAAAGCTTTTTGCAAAGTCTAAATAAACCACATCTGTTCATTTCCGCTTTTCATATTTTTGAAATATGTTTTCACGGTGGACTAACAGATGGGGTTTGTGTACTTTTTCCGGGTACGAAACCATGTTGAGAAGAGAGAGAGAGAGAGAGAGAGCGAGACGAGAAGAGAGATGGAGAGAGAGAGAGAGAGAGAGAGAGAGAGAGAGAATCTTGACCACATACTAGGGAACCAATGTAGACAGAGGCTTCAAATTTATTTAGTTTTTCCAAAAGTTTCCAAGTTTAGTTTTGAGAGGAACTGGTTATAACTTTACCACACACACACAGAAAGAGAGTCTTGACCATATACTAAGGAACCAATGTAAACAGAGGCTTTACATTTTGTTGTTTTTTTTTCTCTCTGCAAAACTTTCTAAAAAAAACAAAATAAAATAAACCCCCAACGAATCCTGACATCGGGGGAAACGAATCCCCAGTCATGCATTTGTATACATCTATTTAAATATAAATCTGTACAGAGAGCTTTCGTGGGAACCTGTTGTTAAGATTCCCATTTAGAAAATGGGAATCAAGCACATTCCCGAAAGCTCTCTGTTGTACGGATATATATATATAGTGTATATTGAGATATATGTGGATTTATTTCTCCGTTTGAAGACTCGTGCCACTAAGTATTTTTGTTTTTTTTAACCCTAACATTTCGCAAGACGATTCTATTCTCGAGATATTATTATTATTATTAGTATATTATTATTATTATTTTATTATTATTATTATTATTATATTGAACACCTCACAATCCTTCACTTTTGGACGCCGCCGCCCAGCGTGGCCGTATTTTCAAATCTGTCGAACCGTGTGAACGTAAATCCTCGCGGGAGGGGGGTGGGGGTTGGGGGGGGTGGGGGGGGGGGGGTGGTTGTCCACATATCAATAGCTGCCGTGTCAAGGTCAAATGCGGACTTTCGGGGGAGGGAAGTGGGGTGCGGTCGATAATCTCTCTCTCTCTCTCTCACTCTCTCTCTCTCTCTCTCTCTCTCTCAAACCATTGTTGAACATTCCAGGAATTTTAAATTTTTAACTTCGGGTCCATCCAACCACACACTTTTACAAAAAAAAAAAAAAACAAAAAAAAAAAAAAAAGTGCATTTTCTCGTGAGCGGAACCCTCCCAGATATTGCCGCTGACTCCCCCCCCCCCCCCCCCACCCCCCCCCCCCCCCCTAACCCCACTATCCTTGGTATCAGTTATGGGGAAAAATTTCCCCCACACAAATTCCACTCTCAAAGAAGAGTCAACGAATTCCATCATATATTTCAAAGGTATTTCCTGCTCGAGATGAATTCTTTTTTTTCACCGGGAGGTGAATTTGCTCTAGGGAGAGAGAGAGAGAGAGAGAGAGAGAGAGATGGGGGAATGAATGATGAGAGAGAGAGAGAGAGAGAGATTGGGGGAATGAAATGGATTTGGTAGAGAGAGAGGGAGAGAGGGCGGGAGGTGGGAAAATAGAAAAGACATAAGATTAGGGAATGAGCCTCAATGGGTCACAACGAATCCCGAGACTCAGCCGGTGAGCGACCTCTCCCAAAGGGGAACCTTCAAAATTCATCACCAAAAATGAGCCTAAAAGGACCCATTTCCCCCCCCCCCCCCCCCCCCCCCCCCCCCCCCCCCCCCCCCCGTCCCATCCCACCCCCTTCAACGCCACCCCCATCCCCACAGAACAATGACGGTCGGCGCAGGACTCGAACTAGCGATGATCCTCCTCCCCTCCTCCTACATCGGAGACGGCCTCATTTGCATAATAGACGTGAGGAGAAGGTTGCGCTTTCATTTCGGACCATTTCCCTGGATTAGGAGGAGAGAGAGAGAGAGAGAGAGAGAGAGAGAGAGAGAGAGAGAGGAAGAGATCAAGAGATGAGGGGGAATAAGGAGAGGATGAGTCGGAACTCAAGGATCCATCACAGGGTCTTCCAAATCATTTCTTCTGGGGGAAGGGGCGCTCCGAAGGTTTATTCCTCCTGGGTGGGCGCCCTTTTTTTTCTTGGACGATTGTTTTTTTTTTTTTTTTTTTAGTTTCTCTCTAAGTTTTCTTTTTCGGTTTGTATGTACGATTCTTCCTTTTTTATATATATATTTTGGAGTGATTCTTTCTCAAGCATCCATTTTCATGGCAGAGATTCATCAGAATATAGATAAAAATTAAAAAAAAATCCATTCCAAGTGGTGGTGGTTCTTGTGTCTCGCTCACTCCCAATTCCATCCATTTCATTTCGAATCTAAAATCTCCCACATCCTCCTAATTTATCATGCATTAGATTTAGGCGCAGCCTCACTGTCCAGGAAAGAGATTTAAAACATGCCGGTTCCCCTCGATTTGGAATTTCAGAGCCATTCCGGAATTCCAAAGATAAAAAGAAAGATTTAAATAAAAGTGTGGCTTTCGCAGAC
The DNA here is from genome assembly GCF_015104395.2 of Macrobrachium nipponense. Classification (NCBI taxonomy): domain Eukaryota; kingdom Metazoa; phylum Arthropoda; class Malacostraca; order Decapoda; family Palaemonidae; genus Macrobrachium; species Macrobrachium nipponense. Next base: position 22,838,093 of record NC_087223.1, on the reverse strand, counting down.
CCAGCCCCCAGAAGAAAAATGGCGTTTCTTTATTTCTATTTCCAGGGACAGATATCAGACCAGATGTTTTCCCGGAAGGATTGGAACAAGGATGGAAATATGTGCCCTGGGGGCTTTGAGGAAAGCCCCTCAGCAAGCGGTGGCCCTGTTCATATCCCTTCCTTCCATCTTTTCCTTCCTGAGATAGACGAGGGTTTCACCTCGATCTGTTCCAGGACGTCTGAGCCTATAGGGTCCGCCTGCCTGTTCCAGGACGTCTGAGCTATGCTGATCCCTGGCCCTCGGCAAGTGGTGGTGTTCCTCTTGTTTATATCCCTCCCTTCCATCTTTTCCTTCCTTAGATGGACGAAATTTCACATCGGTCTGTTCCAGGACGTCTGAGCCTATAGGGTCCACCTGCCTCTTCCAGGGCGTCTGAGCCTATAGGGTCCGCCTGCCTGTTCCAGGACGTCTGAGCCTATAGGGTCCGCCTGCCTGTTCCAGGACGTCTGAGCCTATATGGTCCGCCTGTCTGTTCCAGGACGTCTGAGCCTATAGGGTCCGCCTGCCTCTTCCAGGGCGTCTGAGCCTATATGGTCCGCCTGTCTGTTCCAGGACGTCTGAGCCTATAGGGTCCGCCTGCCTGTTCCAACATTCCAAAAATTGGTTAGGACCGGAATTTGACGAATCCAGTTTCCCGAGACGCTCATGTTGTCTTCATTCCCGATTTATTGGTCAGTTTTATCAATGATTCCAACATTCCAAAAATAGGGTAGGAACGGAATTTGACGAATCCAGTTTCCTGAGACGAGTGTTGTCATCATTCCCGATTCAGTTTTATCAACGATTCCAACATTCTAAAAATTGGTTAGGAGCAGAATTGACGAATCCAATTGGCCAAGAATCTCATGTTGTCTGCATTCCCTATTTATTGCTCAGATTTTTCAACGATTCCAACCTTCCAAAAATTGGTTAGGAGCGAAATTTGACGAATCTGATAATCGTGTTATCTTTATTGCCGATCAGGTTTCAAAATCTGATCGGCAATAAAGATAACACGATTATCGGATTCCCGATAATCGTGTTATCGAGGGGGGGAGGGGGTGGGGGTCGCGTGTCGTGGGAATCGTATTGCGGTGTGACGTGTCAGTTATTGCATGCAATCAGGCACAAGATTTTTGCTGCAGTTGCGTGTGCCTTGTGGCTTGTGCCTTGTGGCTTGTGGCTGTGGCTTCGTTGTTACGATTCAATATTCAAAAGCACCGGTGATCGTGGACACCTCCAGTCTAGGGGGTCCTCCCTATTCTGCATCGTTCGGCCAATTCCGAATTGAATGTGTCACCACCTTTACACTGGGCCGCTCAGATGTCGCTCAGAGTTCACGCCTCACCCAGGTCGTATAAGTCAAATTATACATTTTCGTCGGATATAGAGAGTGAGTAACTTATACTACGTTGCGACACTGAGTTGATATCTTCCGTGATCAAATCAATGACAGTTAGGGGTCTTTTGTCGTGGTAAATTAGCCCACCCTTTTAATTAAAGGCCAGAGCTTTTGTTTGTGTGTGTGTTGGCGGGAGGTGGGGGGGGGGGTGGGGGGGGGGGGGGGGGGGGGGGGCGGGGCTGGGAACTGGAGAGGTGAGGGTAGGGAGGGGGATTAAATATCCCCACCCCCAGCTCGCCCTCAATCTTAACCCAACACCCACTAAACTTGTTTGAACTTACTCTAAGAATAAAAATAAGTTACTCGCCCTTTTATTTTTTTTTTTTCCCCCCCCTTTTTTTTCCCCCTTTTTGGAGGAAAAGTTTTAAAAGTAGCGGGTCCCAATGAGACATACCAAGCTAGTAAGCTTGATATGTCTCATTGGGACGCATTACTATAAAACACTTTCCCCCAAAAAAAGGGAAAAAAAAAGGCGAGTAACTTGTTTTTTCATCTTTTTTGAAGACTCGAAAGAGAAATTCTTTTCATGCCTTTGCAAGACGACGGCAACATATTTGATGTGGTCCCCGGCGTCTTGCATCTCCTCGACGTGATATACTGGCTGCTTGAGGGGCGGGGGCGCGGGGGGGGGGGTAGGGGATGGAGTCTAAAATGGCGTTTCCTGTGTTTGTTCCTTCTTTAGATCAGCAGCGGGGGAGATGATATCCAATTCTGACTGTTTGGAGGTTCGGTGAATTTTTGCTTTAGTTGGTGATAATACATTCTCTCTCTCTCTTTCTCTCATGTAAAATTCTAAATGAGAGAGAGAGAGAGAGAGAGAGAGAGAGAGAGAGAGAGAGAGAGAGAGAGAGAGAGAGAGAGAATCCGGGTGTGGTCAGAGAATGGTCGAATCGAAAGGAGAATAAAGTTTTTAGAGTGTGAGAGGAAATATGACCTGGATTTTAAAAGCATTGTCCATTAGGGTCCAGGGATTAAAACTGAAGCTATAGAAGGATTGAGTCAGTCAGACCCTCAGTGGTTAGAAGACAAAAAAAAAAAAAAAAAAAAATTGTGTGGGAGGGTGGGGGTTTATTTTAAGCTGATATATGAAGTGCGAGGCTGAAACACTATCATTCCTCACGGTTCAGGGTTAAGTACACCAGGGGTTATGCTTTACTTTGACGGTTCAGGCTGTCAGTCAAAGGACCTTGGATCTCCCAGAATCGAATCACTTGTTGCCATCTTTGGTCAAAGTTTTGTGAGAAATCACACGGCACAAACAAACAAACAAATAAACAAACAGAACGCAGAGCAGGATCCCTAGGCTGAGGTAGTAACAGCTGCCTTAGGACGGGATAACGAAAGGATGTTTGGATATATTGGGTGAGGAATGGGGCTTGTTTCTCGGACTTTTGGAAGTTGTCTAGCCTCGGGAGGCTTTTTTGAGAGAGAGAGAGAGAGAGAGAGAGAGAGAGAGAGAGAGAGAGAGCAACAGTCCACCACCAACATACCAACCTTTATTTTAGGAATGGAACTCGAGTCCTCGGTCCTTCCCATCCCCCTTAGAAACCTCCAGTCATCCCAAACCTCCTTGGAACCTTATTTTGATCATTTTCTAACCCCTTCTACCTTTCAAAACCCCTCTGCAACCTTCCCCTATCTTCCTCAACCCCTCTACAACCTTCTCGTACCTTCCCCAACCCCAACAGGCCCTCCTGTTGTCTGCCTAGAACCAGTAAGAACCTTATGTGTTCCCTAACCTCTAATCTCAACCCTACTAAAGCTACCCCTTGGCCTTTCACAACGTTCCAAGGCAACCTCACCGCCTCCCCAACCCGAGAAGCCTCTTGTTCTACCCCAACCTCTTGAGGACTTCCTCATCTCTTCCCCAGTGCTCAGGGAGCCTCTGCTTGTCTTTTGGGAACCTACTCAGGAACCCCCTTCTTCCCCAACACTCACAAAACCTCTTCCCCTCATCTTCCCCAACCTTGCAGACTCTCCATTTATCTCCCCTTACTTAGACAGACCCTCCCTGGCCTTCCCCAAGCCTTCCAGTTCCTTCGTTAATCTTCCCCAACCTTTGCAGAGCCCCTCTTCATCTTCCCCAAACCTGCAGAGCCCCCATTTATCTTCCCTAACATTGACAGAGCCTCCCTGGCCTTCCCCAATCTTCCCCAACTGTGTGAGACGCCTCTCGTCTTCCTCAAGCCTTTCAGAGTCCGTCTTCATCTTCCCTAACCCTTTCAAAGCCCCTCTTCATGTTCCCCAACCCTTTCAGAGCTTCTCTGGCCTTCCCCAATCTTCCCCAACTGTGTGAGACGCCTCTCATCTTCCCCAACCCTTTTAGAGCCCCTCGTCTTCATCCAACCCAACCCTCTGGGAGACCCATCTCGTCTTCCCCTACATTCCCTTTACAATCCCCTTATATGGGCTGGATCACGTCTGGAGTCTGCCTCGGAATTCTTAATCAGCAGAAGTAGAAGAATGAGAGGAAAAAGAAGCAATAGAAGTAGTTACATAGTTTTCAGAGCAACCTTTGTAAGGGAGGATTATTAAGGGGTATTTTGCAACGGTGCTGGGAGATTTTTTATTCCTTCCTGGATTTTTTTCTCTCTTCTGTGCTAGGTGGGTTTTTTTCCTTTGGAGGTCAGGGGATCGTGATGCTCTGGCATTTATGTCCTTTTTGAAGTCTTTGAAAGGTATCATTATTTTTTCGTTCGTGGGAGGATTTGGAAGACTTATTATTTTTAGATAAAAACGTTTTTCTCCCTTTTTTAAAGGAAATCTCACAATGATTCTTTTATTTCTTTCGTTTTTCAAGTTTGTGAAATGATGTGTTTTGCCTTTTTCATTTCTGTACATTTAAGAATATTTTTTTTTTTTTTAGATAAAACCATTTTTCCCTTTTTTTTTAGGGAATTTCACAATGATTCTTTTATTTATTTTTTTTTCTTTTTCAAGTTTGTGAAATGACTATTTTTGACCCTTTTATTTCTGTACATTTAAGAATAATCATTTTTTTATCTTTTGTTTTTATTTTTTTGCACCCCCTTTTTTTAGATCACAATGATTCTTTTTTTTCGTTTTTCAAGTTTGTGAAATGATGTATTTTGCCTTTTTCATTTCTGTACATTTAAGAATAACTATTTTTTTTTAGATAAAACCATTTTCCCCCTTTTTTTAGGGAATCTCACAATGATTCTTTTGTTTTTTTTAGTTTTTCAAGTTTGTGAAATTATGTATTTTACCTTTTTCATTTCTGTACATTTATAAATAACTATTTTTTTTTTTTGTTTACCCCTTTTTTTAGGGAATCTCACAATAATTCTTTTTTTCGTTCTTCAAGTTTGTGAAATGATGCGTTTTGCCTTTCTCATTTCTGTACACTTAAGAATAACTATTTTTTTAATATAAAAAATTTGTTTACCCCTTTTTTTAAGGAATCTCACAATGAGTCTTTTGTTTTTTTTTAGTTTTTCAGGTTTGTGAAATGATGTATTTCGCCTTTCTCATTTCTGTACATTTAAGAATAACTATTTTTTGTTCTTTGGATCTGTGAAATCATTCTTTTTTCTTTTAGAACTGTGAAAAATATAATCTCTCCTGGGGAACATTTGAACGATATACTAGTTTTAGATCCAACGTTCGTGAATGGGAACTCCATTTATTATTCCTGTATTTCTCTCGACCTATTTTATCAAAACTGTCTGAATTAATGACAGTAGCCTCCAGAAACTTTCCTTATCAGCAGATTTTCTCAGCATTTAGATAATTTTACACTACGAATAATAACTCTCTTTTCATTTGCGAGTCTTTTGTGTATCTTTTCCTCTATAGTTTTAGTTATTTTATAGTTTTCCAAATCGTTATCCCTGTCGTGAGCTCTGGATTGCCCCAGTGCCGGATTGCATGATTCATTCAGTCCTGGAAAGTTTGCCCTGAGTTTGTAAATAAGTGAGAGAGTGAGTTACAAGGAGTCACAAGGATTATGCTGTCTCAAAGACTTGTTAGTTCCATCCTAAGAGGAGACATCTTTTGCTCACTTATCTCTAGGAGCTGGTTTTACTGTGCATTCAGTGTCCCCTTAATGAATTTGTCTAGCTTTCTTTTAAACTCTTCCACGCTCTTGCTGTTTACAACTTCTGGAGGCAGTTTATTCCATGTGTCACATATCTTGTATGTAAAATGGTTCCCAGAGAGAGAGAGAGAGAGAGAGAGAGAGAGAAAGAATGTGTGTGTGTGTGTGTGTGTGTGTGTGTGTGCTTGGGATGAGAGGCAAGAGAAATCCGAACAAGAATTAAGGAGAGGAAAACTTGGAAATGCCATTTTGGACAGTTGAAGAATGCTTTGAGTTTTCCTCCGTCAGCAAACTCTCCCCTTTGGGGTGGGGGTTGTGGGGGGGGGTGACTCTGGAGACCTCCCCGTTCTTCATTCTTCGTCCTTCAAGCTAGCTGGAAATCCGAGACCTCATCCTGCCGAGATTTTAAGCATGGGAAGTTTAGCACGCCTCGAGGGAGGGCTGCGAGGAGAGAGCTGCTTTTAGACTTTTTTTTTTTTTTTTAAGCTGCTTTTTCTTATACCGACTGTATTCACACGCGTGTCTACTTTTTGTTTTGAGTTTTGTTTTATCATCTCTGACTGTTCACAAAATATTTTGTTAAGAATTTATGGACGCCCACATCATGATTTCTATATCCGTTTTGTCTGTCCGTCTACACTTTTTCTCTCCGTCCTCAGATCTTCAGAAGGACTGAGGCTAGAGGGCTGCAAATTGGTTATTTTGATCGTCCACCCTCCAGTACTTTAGCCTCGTATTTCATGACGAATTTCCAGAGCCATTTTTACGCTTTCCAAAACTTTCGCCAACTTTCTTTTCGAAGAAAATGTCCAGCAACTTTGTTTTTGAAGTATAGTATTTTCTCTTTAACCTTCAAGAAGTTCGCTTCTGGAACCTTTCGCCGACTTTCTACTCCGAGTTCTCATTTCCTTGGATGAATGAACGACGAGAGAGAGAGAGAGAGAGAGAGAGAGAGAGAGAGAGAGAGAGAGAGAGAGAGAGAGAGAGAATGTAATTAATACTTAAAAAGATGGCCTTAGGAAACCACAGACTGGGTCGTCCTAACGAGCAGACATCAACCACCTAGGAACAGGTGTGAAGACTATCAGTGTCGAGTGGCTATGTCACTTCTCACTTTTCCTGACAGAGAGAGAGAGAGAGAGAGAGAGAGAGAGAGAGAGAGAGAGAGAGAGAGAGAGAGGCGTTATGCTCGTCAGCGTCGAAGGAAGGATTGAACCAATCAGAGGAAACAGGAAAAACTGGACAGCTGCTGAGAGGGATCAGATAAAGTATGCTGGGAGGAGGTGGGGAAGGAGACAGAGAGAAAGCAGATCCTTTCCTTTCTTGAGAGCCATCAAAACGAAAGCAGATCCTTACTGTTTGTTGAGAGCCATCAAAAAGAAAGCAGATTAACCCTTTCTTGTGTTTCGTTCGAGAGCCATCAAAAAGAAAGCAGATCCTTTCTGTTTGTTTGGAGCCATCGAAAAGAAAGCAGATCCTTTCTGTTTGTTTGGAGCCATCGAAAAGAAAGCAGATCCTTTCTGTTTGTTTGGAGCCATCGAAAAGAAAGCAGATCCTTACTGTTTGTTGAGAGCCATCAAAAAGAAAGGAGATCCTTCTGTTTGTTGAGAGCCATCAAAAAGAAAGCAAATCCTTTCCTTTCTTGAGAGCCATCGAAAAGAAAGGAGACCCTTTCTCTTTGTTGTGAGCCATGAAAAAGAAAGCAGGCCCCTTTCTGTTTGTTGAGAGCCATCAAAACGAAAGCAGACCCTTTCTGTTTGTTTGGAGCCATCAAAAAGAAAGCAGATCCTTTCCTTTCTTGAGAGCCATCAAAAAGAAAGCAGATCCTCTCTGTTTGTTGAGAGCCATCAAAAAGAAAGCAGACCCTTTCTGTTTGTTGAGAGTCATCAAAAAGAAAGCAGAGCCCTTTCTGTTTGTTTAGAGCCATCAAAAGGAAAGGTCGCGGGGCGAGCAGTTGATGAAAAATTCAGAAGGAAGAATTGGAAAGTTAGCTGAGGAAATCGAGAATAAATTGGGCCACTCACGGCTGGAGGAGAGGATTCTGGAGGCGAAGCCGCTTTTACGTTACGGATCGAAAGCCGTTGCAAAGCCGTTGCAAAGTATTGTAAGTCCTGACAGCAAAGTTCCTTTTCCTAATGGACGCTTTGGCAGGAGGGTCTGCTGATATGACCAATATTCATTTTGTTTATTGCTCAGGTCATCCTTTTTTTAGTTTCCTGCAAAATAAAACTATAGAGATGGCTATTTGTCCATCCATCCTTCCACGCTTTTTTCCTTGCCGCCCTCAGATCTTAAAATCTACCGAGGCTAGAGGGCTGCAAATGGGTATGATGATCGCCCACCCTCCAATCATCAAACGTACCAAATTGCAGCCCTCTAGCCTCGTTGGTTTTTATTTGATTTAAGGGTCAAGGTTGTAGCCATGGTCGTGCGTTTGGCAGCTCAGTAGTAGTTTCACGTTTCCTTCGAGGCTGTAAGACGCTGTATAATCGTCACTTTTTTCTTTACCTTTTTTGTGAGTTAAGATTATATATATATATATATAATATATATATAATATATATATATATATATATATAATATATATATATATATATATATATATATATAGATATATATTACACGAGAATAAACAGCAACAATATAAGCAACGAGAAATGTTGGATAAACGAAGAGAAAAGGGATAGAATAGAACGTTCGGGGGTGTGAAGCCAAGCGCGAGATTAGATATGAAACGGTAATGGACTGGGGGATATATATATATTTATATATTTAAAACTATCTGGCAAACGTTTCGCTTGAAATGCCGAAGGGGGAAATTAATGTAACATGTTTGACATGTTTCCTACTGAGATTAAGGATTTGAAACTTCATTTCCGGGTGATTTATTTATTTAAATGTTCAGCGAAGTTCGGGCCAGCTGCTACCAACCCCCCTCCCACCCCCCACGAGCGAAAAGTGAAACTACTGATGAGCTTGTCAGACTCACGATCATGGCTACTACAACAACCCTGACCCTTCAATCAAATAAAAACGTTTGATGAGGCTGGG
>NC_087223.1:22817527-22829062 GCF_015104395.2 Macrobrachium nipponense | reverse complement strand
GAACTCTCGAGAGAGACTGAGGAGAGTTTCCAGCCCTGTGATTGGCTTATCAACAGCCAATCAGGAGCGTGAATCTACTGTAGTTTTGGCCAGCCACGACTGTTTTCTGATCTACTGAGGAAGAAGGAAATCGAATCACGAAGCCAAGAGTTAACCACCCGAATCCCAACTTGGCAGAGAAACTGGGTTCGTCAGATCCAGAGACCATCAGGATAGTTTAACAGAGCGGAGAAAAGACTTCGAATGAATTAGAGCACTCGTTAAAAAGTGACTGATACGTTTGTCATCCTGGATTTATATTTTAGTCTTCTGTGTAAGGAAACTATTGTGATGACTTAGTACATCTGTCAGCAGCCGCCCCCTCCTATAAGGGATAGAAGTGCACAGTTGTTTATATACAGTATATAGATATGAATATTCTATGAAGGAATATAAAACTTCCGGTGCTGGGAAATATGTGTTTTTGGGATTAGACTCTCAATTCGTCAGTTGAAACATACCCATGACAATACCCTCCCTCCCCCTGGATATTATGTGTGCATGAATATTCATACATCCGTCAAACATAAGCCCTGGAGCTCACAGCCCAGGTCGTCATATTGAAACTAGGAGGATTAGCATTTATTTATCCTGAACGAGAGGAGTTTCAATTCGGCATCATGTCAGTAGGGCGTTCCAACAGCATTTATCCCCCAATATGCAAGTATAATGAGACGGTAGGCGCTTTTTTTTTTTTCCCAGGCCTGTTTTGGATTAAGTTCACTTACCCATGGTATCTATACTACTCTGGTCGGCCGTGGGATTATCAATACTACTCTGGCTGGCCATGGGATTATCTTATACCACTCTGGCCGGCCACGGGATTATGTCGACGCTGATTGGCCGTGTAAGCCCTCAGCTAAATGGTGAGGTCACCTCTGACTGGCCCTGGTAAATAACAATGTCAGTATTTTGATAAACCTTGTAATCCGTCCGTTTGGGTTAAAGTAGCCAGCCATGGTTGACATTTCACGTCATCATCATTCTTGTGCAGCAGTCAGTGAGCTTACTAGTGGTGACGTCAACACCAACGCTATTTGGATGGTGTACGAGCGCTTGATCATCAAGACCTGTTCAGCCGTTCTTGAGACAGTCCTCCTCCTGGCTGATGCCACAGACGTGGCTGAAGCCTAGGACCTTTGATCAAGACCTGTTCAGCCGTTCTTGAGACAGTCCTCCTCCTGCTGGTGCCACATACGCGTTTTCGTGAGTCCCAGGGGGACCTCATCCTCCTCCTCGCCCGAAGTCAGGTCGTGGGAACGGAAACACGCGAAAAGGGGGGGAACTAGAGCCCAGGATTTTACCCCAAACCAGAGAGAAATGCAGAAACCCACCACAGAGAGAGAGAGAGAGAAGAGACGAAAAACCAAAGACGAGAGCGGAGAGAGAGAGAGAGGGGGGGGGGGAATGGGGATGGGGGATTGGGGTGAAACCCTGCTCTTTAGTATGCGTGGTATGAGGCGAGGAGCCGGACGCTGGTTTGTGGAAAACTGGACGATTGATGTCTTGTTTAGAGAGAGGAAATGATTCGATTGGGTTAAGTGGGATCCTCCTCCAACTCTTGTTTAAGCTGTGCTTAGAATGAAGAGGAGGAGGAGGAGGCTGTTGAGGAGATCTAAAGGAGCTTATAATACGAACGTTTTCAATGTTTTTATTTTTTTGGATGTTTATTTATTTATTTATTTATTTTTGGTATTGAATCGTTTATTTTTTCTATTTTTCTTTTGAGGAGATCGAAAGCTTTTAATACGAACATTTTCATTTTATTTTATTTTTGGACATTTATTTTTTTTTTTATTAAATCGTTTATTTATTTATTTTTTCGTATTGGAAGGCTTCATTTTTTTATTTTGGTATTTTTAATTGAAACGTTTATTTTGGGATATTTTTTTATTTTTTTTTTTATTTTGAAATATTTTTATTTTGTACCGAAACATTTTTTTTTTTATTTTGGGATTTTTTTTCATTGGAAAATTCTATTATTTTGGAATTTTTTTTTTGTATTGAAACTTAATTTTTGGGATTTTTGTTAAACTGAAACTTATTTTTCGGGGGAATTTTTTTGTATTGAATCCTTTTTTTTCTATTTTGATTAATATAAGTTGTAATTGAGAATGCTATTTCTCTCTCTCTCTCTCTCTCTCTCTCTCTCTCTCTCTCTCTCTCTCTCTCTCTCTCTATCGGTAAGAATTCCACGATGCTTGTGATAAGAAAATTGAAAAAAGATATGAAAAGTACTCCCGAACTGTAATATAGTTCCACGAAATTGAGTCTCTCTCTCTCTCTCTCTCTCTCTCTCTCTCTCTCTCTCTCTCTCTCTCTCTCTCTCTGGTTTCATTATCTCTCCGTTACACTGCCGTTAACAAGATATATATGTCTGAGATTAGGAAATTACGGCCAAGGCATAGGAAGACCACCTTGGTTGGCAGTTGTAATCTAATGAGATGTGCTGTTATATACATGAATGTATAATTCATGAATGTAGCGGTGGGTGTTTACGATGATATGTACGTACGAATGTGCTCTGTACGTGAGAGCATGTACGTAGACGCTGCGAGCGAGATGTACAGTGTATTGCGTACGAAAGAGAGAGAGAGAGAGAGACTCGACTATACTCTGTTTTTTTTCATCTGTCCATCCGCCTTTGGTGTTTTCACATGGTAACACTGCTTCCCGAGCTTTAAATAGTTACGCTATGTGTAAATTTTAGGTAAATAAAAGGCTATTTGGGTGTACATTTGCAACTGAAAAGCGTTTTAATAATTTACTGTATGCGAATTACACCGTTAATATTCGAAATAGGATATTATTTAAGGCCGGGACGCAGTGTTACCATACATAAACACCACAGGCGGCTGGAGAGATGAACAAAAAAACGAGTATAGTTAGCTAAACGTTGACTCAGTTCCAGACAACATTTGTGAGGCCACTTGAATATTTGTCGAACTGCAAACTTCAGGGAGCTCGTTGGAAGTCCCCGATATTTTTTCTCTCCTAAGGCGATGCGAAGTTCCCCCCCAAGAAGAAGAAGTTTTTTAATATGTACCTTTCTTCGCGCAGTGGATCCAGCTGACAAATTGTCAACTGCTGCTGGTGGCGGTGTTGGTTTCTTCTCGATGAAAATCGTCCTCTACTTTTGATGGAATTTTATCTCTTCGTGTCTTGCTTTTTTTTTTTTAGCCTTTCTGTGAGCGGGAGCTATTGAGGTGGCTACTTTTCTTCTGTCCGTCCGCAGTTTTTCTGTCTACCCTCTGACCTTAAAAACTGCTGAGGCTAGAGGGCTGCAAATTGGTACGTTGATCATCCACCCTCCAAGCATCAAACATACCAAATTGCAGCACTCTAGCCTCAGTAGTTTTTTATTGGTTACCTGTAAAAGATAGCTATTGTGCTGGCTTTGTCTGTCTGTCCGCAGTTTTTCTGTCCACCCTCAGATCTTAAGAACTGCTGAGGCTAGAGGGCTGCAAATTGGTACGTTGCTCATCCACCCTCCAGTCATCAAACGTTCTAAATTGCAGCCCTCTAGCCTCAGTAGTTTTTTTATTGGTGACATCATACCTTATAAACTACCGAGGTTAGAAGGGCTGCAAATTGATACGTTGATCATCCACCCCTCCAGTCATTGAGTTATGCCTTTTCAAACCCTCTCTACTCTCAACTTTCAGCGCTGAATGACCTCGTAGGTCTTGATTGGTACCAATACTTCTGAGAGAAATAATGATTATTTTAAAAAAATTCCAAACTGTCTTTACCTGAGATTATTATTATTATTATTATTATTATATTATTAAGGTAATATAGGCCCCCCCCAACCCCCCCTTGTTGTGCCACTTAATACTTCCTGGATACACGTCTCCAAGCAGGAGTCTCGTCCCATTAGTTAATTTAAAGTTTGGAAGCCTTCGAGCGTGAAACAATCCTCTTATAAGTTGGAGAGGGGGGCGGGGGGCGGCTTAATTCCCTCTTAATAGACTTTTTTTTAATGAGAGTTACCTCGCCCACGCAACACACACACACAACAAACCCTATATATTATATATATATCATATATATATATATATATATATATATATTATATATATATATATATATATACATACACAGTGTGTCCATAAAGTCCAAGTACCATTCTGAGCGATAAATCTTGTAATGGTACTGGGACTTTATGGACACCCTGTGTGTGTGTGTGTATATATATATATATCTAATAATAAAAGGAGCCCATAAAAACACCAAAATATAGAGAAAAAAGGTACTATATTTCAGAGACTGCTGTCTCCCTCTTCAGGTAGATGAATTGAGAAAAGTTTACAGAAAAGGTGTATTTATACCAAGAGGTCCATCCACAAACAAGCCATTTTAAGTCACCCCCGCTGATAATCTTCCGTTTAATCTTCTTAAGGGTTGGTTGAATGAAGACTTTGTCGATCGTGTCCGAAATCCATGCTCCTTTTGAGATGTTCATTACCTTGCCTCTCTTTTATTAAGGCCGATTCCATCATTTGACTCTTGTACCGGCAGTTGCTGCTATAAATTACACGTGACAAAATTCCAGTTTATCTATGGTTATGTTCATTTATAGGTTTGAAAATAGCCGAGTTCTGTTGTCCATACTAACTGACCGTTTGTGTTGTATTAATCTCTGGGGAAGGGATTTACCTGTAAATCCGATGTAAGATTGGTCACAGTCCTGGCATGGGATTTCGTATACCCCAGAGTCCTTTGGAGATGTCTTTTGTTGGACGTTAATCAGGGATTTGGCTAAGGTGTTTGGGTAAGTAAATACAAAAAGGGTTCGATTTTCCAAGGGGGTTGGTTATTCTCTTAATCGTTTCCAGGTGGGGAAGGGGAATTATTATTTTATTGTTGGGTGTGTCTCTGGGTCTTGTCTTTAGGGGGTCGGTAGAAAATTACGTTTGCTTTGTGAATTGCTTTCTCAATTATATGGTTAGGATATTTTAAAGACGAAAGTTGCTTGCGAATTAGTTCAAATCTTTTTCCAGGAATTCTGGGGAAACAAATTCGTAAGCTCCTTAAGAACAAGTTAACTAGCTGCAACCTATCTTGATAGTAATGTCATGATAGCTAAAGTAGAATGTATGAAAGTGAGAACGTTGGTTTTCTGTATATGGTAAATTGGTATTCTGTCGTATCTCTGATTATTAAAACATCAAGAAAAGGAATTTTGTTGTCTGTTTCCCATTCAACTTTAAATTTGATGCTGGGCACTAATGTGTTTAATTTCGAGAGGAATTCATTGAAATTGCCCCACCTATTATCCCAAAATGTTAGGATATCATCCACGTATCTCATCCATAGCATGTTTTTGGGTTTATTGCATTTATTACTGTAGTTTCAAAGTATTCCATGTACAGATGGCTAGAACAGGACTTAAAGGACTACCCATACTACATCCGAATTTTGCTTGTAGAATGATTCCCCGAATGAAAATACGTTATTAGATGCACATAATTCAACTAGCTTTATTATTTTGTCAAGCGCCAATGGGAAAATGATCTGAATAGGGGATAATTTTACCCATTAAAAACTGAAGAACGTCCTGTACTGGTAGTTTAGTGAACAGGCAAAGGGATCTACGTCAAGGCTTAAAAGTTTTATGTTGTGAAGTGGTATATGTGCTTCTCTGAATTTGTGACAAAAATCTTCCGAATGTTTTAATGTGACTGGGAGAAAAAGTGCCTAAAAAGGGGAAAGGAGGCCAGCTAACCATTTAGAAATTTTGTAATTGAAAGCACCGGCACATGAAAACGGGGATGGGCTGAATGGAAGATTGTCTTTGTGAGTTTTGGGAAGCCATAAAAGTAGGGTAATTTAGGATTAATTACTTTAAATTTCTCTAATAGTTTAATACTCTTTTTGTCTTTGCCAATTAATCTTACTTTCCGAAAAAATTCTGTGGGAACGTTTTGGAGGGGATTTTTCGTCATTTTTTTCGTATGTGTTTGTGTCGCTAAGGAGCTGGTTGATTTGTCAAGGTAGAAGTCTTTGTCCATTATTACGATTTTGCCGTCTTGTCGGATCTACTTATTATAACATCTAACTTTTTTAGCGAGTGGATGGCTATCATGCAATCTGCGGGGAACAGATATATATATATATATATATATATATATATATATATATATATATATATATATATATATATATCTATATATATATATATATATATGTAATATACATGTATATATACGTATGTATATATATATATATATATATATATTATATATATATATATATATATATATATATATATGTATGTATACATATCTATATATACATACATATATATATATATATATATATATATATATAATATATATATATATAATATATATATATATATATATCTATATATACTATATATATATATATATATATATATATATATATAGATATATATAGATATATATATATATATATATATATATATGTATATATATATATATATCCATATATACATATATATATATATATATACTATATATATATCATATATATATATATACATATATATATACATATAAGTACATATATATATATATATCATATATATATATATATATATATATATATGTAGTTATGCAAACATTTGAAATAATAATAATAATTAATAATAATAACCACCCAGTCGAATAGGATGACTGTGATAGACCCAAAAAATAAATAATAATAATAATAATAATAATAATAATAATTAATAATATCATCATCATCACCAGTGTCCGCTGTAGGACCAGACACCCAATTAGCATTATTCCCGAATTTGCCTGAATTGAATATCAACTGTAATAATGCATATTAATGCCTTTTATCGCAGCCTGTTTTTGCCAATTTTTTCGAAAAAAAAGAGTTCCCAACACTTAGAGTTGAGAAATTGCAAACTAATTACAACTGCGAAATGTGATTTTGGGACGTTTTTAGGACCGGAAGCATAGGCGCCTCAGTGGCGTGGTCGGTATGGTTTTTGCGCGTCACCTCGGTGGTCGCGAGTTCGATTCTCAGACATTCCACCGAGGGGTGAGAGATGTGTATTTCTGGTGATAGAAGTTCACTCTCGACGTGGTCCGGAAGTCACGTAAAGCTGTTGGTCCCGTTGCCGAATAACCATACAGGTTCCACGCAACGTTAAAACACCATACAAACAAACATATTGTCTATTTTCAGGGGTTCTTTCTTAACCCCTTGTTGACTCCCATACCCCTAATGATTTGCCCAATATGGTTCCATGCCCACTTTGTTCAAGTCCACTTGAGTTCTATTTGTTGATAATATAATTCAATATAAACTTAGTTTGATACATACTTTAGGTATGAATAACTATAGTAGATTCACATCACCCGTGCATCTGATGTCTAGGCCAGTTCCTTATGACACTCCTGATTGGCTGTTGATAAGCCAGTCACAGGGCTGGAAACTCTCCTCACTCTCTGGAGAGAGTTCACATAGGCAGGATGTTTGTTCCACCTCTTCTGAGGGACACGTCTTTCAAAAGTGTCCCTCAGGAGAAGTGGAACATACATCCTGCCTATGTGAACTCTCTCCAGAGAGTGAGTGTTTCCAGGAGCGTCGTATACGGGACTGGCCTAGACATCAGATGCACGTTTGATGTGAATCTACTATGGGAACAGACCATACAAGAAAATCTGAAGCATTTATAGTTTTATATATTTATTTATTTACAAAATGTACCCATGTATACATTGACACTTTAGAATCATATACAAATACCCAGAGATCCAGTCCCATACCCCCAGCACGTGGTTCTTATGCCCTGAAGTGGGTATGGATACCCCCTCCCCCCGTTAAGAACTACTGGTCTATTGAATGCTATATCCTTCGCAATGCAAATGACTTGTCTCTGTAATCGAATGTATTCTTGCGGTTTTGTGTGCTAGTTTGCTTCTGGTCAGTACGTGGATGGGTAACCGCCAGTTATTGTGCTTTATATTAAGTTGGCCTTATGCCAGTGCAGCGCCAGTTATCGTGCTTTAGATTAAGGTGGCCTTATGCCAGTGCAGCGGCTCGCGATGAGTGTCAAGCAATTCTAAGTTTTGCTAAACAGTTTGGGCCATGGTCGGGCTTCAAGATTTAGTTCTGTGTGTGTGTCTTTGTGTCTTGTCTGTGTGTCTTTCTGTCTTTCTGTCTCTCTGTCGTGTTGTCTTACAGGCCTTAAAAATATGTGCCTTTCAGTCCACAGGACAAGAAAATGATAAATGGAAAAAGGGGAGAAACACAATGCAAGAAACTATCTGGAGCAGCAAATGGCAATCCTATCTTTAAAGAATGATAGAAAATCTTTAGAGAGAGAGAGAGAGAGAGAGAGAGAGAGAGAGAGAGAGAGAGAGAGATAAGAGAAATTGGAAGCGAAATCCGCTGTGTAAATAAGAAAATGTTGCAAAGCGGGAACGGAAAAGGCTGAAAATAGAAGGGGGAAGAATTGTGTCGGATTTCTCATCGCACCGCTGCAGGCTGTCGAAAAGAAAGAAAGAAAGAAAGAAAGAAAGAGGTCTGTAAGGTTGTGGAAGGGACCCCAGTGTTGTTTTTGTTGTCTTTGTTGTAATCGGTGCTGTTGTTGGCGATGATGATGATGATGATGATGCCTTGTGCCAAAGAGAGTCGGCAATCCATGATGACACCAATTTGATTTTTAAGGGCGGTTTTTCGTGTAACTGTCCCCTGTGATTTTGACGACACTTGAAAAACTAGTTGGAACTGAGAGTTTTCACATGTTCCACCTCGCCTGAGGGACACTTTTGAAAGACATATCCCTCAGAAGAGGTGGAACATGCATCCCGCTTATGTGAACTCTCGAGAGAGACTGAGAGGAGAGTTCCTAGCCCTGTGACTGGCTTATCAACAGCCAATCTGGAGCGTCGTAAGGAACTGGCCGAGACATCAGATGCACGGGTGATGTGAATCTACTATAGCTATTCATACTTAAAGTATGTTCTTGGCATTGTTCAGTCAGGGCAAGTGAACAGTCCATCAAGAAATATTGCTTTAAAACTATTTAAACACGGCCTTCAGATAGCACAGGCTCTTGCTCCGTGAGAAATGCATATGGAATTTGAAACGGCTTTGTGTTAGATGTCTCGATGATCGGTAAATGAAGTTTCTGTGGAAGGTCGAGTTATATCAGCGACCATATGCAGTTATACGACCTCTCCTGTACTGTCAATTCCTCATGTAAGTCAGTTTATCTGCTGAGTAAAGGACGTTGAGTCGAAAGATCTTGCAGAAAATCCGTTGTTTATTTGTCCTTCGTGGTTTATACCTTTATTTATGGATTTATCACGTTCCAAACTTTCGTGATTCAGTTATACATGCAGACAGAAAGAATGTACACAAGCAAGGAAATATGTGATAAAACAAAGGACAAAGGACTGGACGGAGATGAGAGAGCGCTTTGACAGACGCGAGTCCCAATTAAGACCTCGCTTCGGCAATGATCCAGTCAAAGGGAATTTCGAGAGATACTCAGCTCGCTTGTTTTCATTCAAGCACTGCTCCTATACCCCCCCGCACCCCCTATACTTTAACTCTTCTTCTTCTTACTCCAACTATTACTCTCGCTCCAACTTGACCCAGCCCCGCTCTGAAGCAACGGACAATTCTTAGCGCAACTGCTTTAAGCTTTTCCTCTTGTTAACCCTTTCAGACCTTGTTATCGTCAACTTCCTCACAGGTCCCAGCGCTTGGCCTGAAGCCTAGTGGAATATTGTAGCCAGATTAGTTCTTTGCCTAACACAGCCTTTCAGCTGTAGGTGCAGATACCCTCTATGAAGGGATTTCTACCAGTATTTTGTCATCAGACATGACAAATTGCAGCCCTCTAGCCTCAGTAGGTTCTGCCCATTCGCGCTTTTCCCTGTCCGGCCTCAGATCTTTAAAACCACTGAGGCTAGATGGCTGCAAATTGGCACGTTGATTATCCACCCTCCGATCACCAGACATAGCAACTTGCAGCCCTCTAGCCTCAGTAGTTTATATTCTATCAAAGGTCATATAGTCAGCCATGATCGTGCGTATAGCAAAACGCTACGAGAAAGGCTTGAAGACTTCATGGGGGCCTCACACAGCATCATACGGAGAGCACCGGAAGATAGATCTATTTCCGGTGGATTGGATTATATGCTGTACAGAAAACTCTCTTATCAGACGCGGTTCTGGGTGGTTGTTTTACATACTGTTCTGGCGTCCGGTTTAGCCTCTAGTAAGAAAGACCAACAAGCCCTTACGGAACACAGAGCAGAGATCTTTGGTGCATTGCGCCTGTCATCGAAGTAACACTAGTAGACTCTTTCCCCTTTTCAAGGGGAAAGAGCAGAGTGTGTTGGTGGATTTGGAAGGGAACGGGTCTTAAGGCACTTCGCTTGGCAACGACTCCTGCTGGGGAAGTCGTGGGTTGTTGGGGTTGGGGGGGGGGGGGGGGGGGGGGGGGGCGTGGCTGGGAGTGTTTTGGTAGGGAGGGAAACTTGGTATCAGGGTTGGTAATGATTAAATCAAATCGGTTTAATCAAGTGATTAAATCATTCATTTTTTCATTTACAAGAAATCATGATTTTTTTCTGTTTGAAAGCAAACAAATTCAAAAATATGGGTTGGAGGTTAATGAAAACTTAGCATAACTTTGCTGCATCGATTTATATTGATATAAAAAAAATTGTAAGTAACTACTTTAGGGCAGAACTGGAAACCTAAAAGATAAATCAATAGTAATTCTGTCATAAAATACATTTTGAGGAAAAAAAGGATTGAAAAAACATCTAACAAATGAAAAAAACAAATAAATAAAAAATTAAAAAATTCAAATAAATAAAAAATCAAGTGAATCACTGATTTATTTTTTTTTATTAAAAAAAAAAATAAAAAAAATCACCAACCCTGCTTGGTATCATGTGGGAGAGTAGAGATCTGGAGTAGCTCTTCTTCGGTCTGGTAATTACTGTGATTGAAGGATATGATTTTCAAAGACGATAATGATTTCTGTATTCATGTTCATTCGACTTTTAGAATTAGTGTCCTCTGAATGAAGAGCAATTCCTTATATATAAGTCTTAAACTTACTTTTAGGAAATGATGTGAATTTTATAAAAAAAAAAAAAAAAATAGTTTTTTGTGATTTCCTATTTTTAAGAGACTTGCTTTTACGTAATTGAATGACTATAATTTTCCTTTACTGAAAACTAATAAAACCTAATGAGACTAGAGGGCTGCAATTTGGTACGGCTGATGATTGGAGGGTGGACGATCAGCATACCAATTTACAGCCCTCTAGCCTTAGTAGTTTTGAAGATCTGAAAACTGTAAGGAGACGGAATGAAGTTTCCACATGACCTAGCCTGGAAGGTCAAGCAGAGGGTCCTTGACGAAGGGTGTGTGACTCGAATACATCTCTCTTGATACCCCGAAGGGGGGGGGGGAGGGGGGGGGGGGGGAGGGGGAGGGAGGTCCTACTCTATAGGCAATAAAGAT
>NC_087223.1:22780027-22812527 GCF_015104395.2 Macrobrachium nipponense | reverse complement strand
AGACACTTTGCATCTCTGTGAGGACTCGTATAAAGTTTCCTATTTGCGGCAAAGGTGCATAATTCTCATTCATTAATGCCAATTGTATTGGCCGGCTCAGGCGAATAGATTTGCACCGATGAATCTCCTGGGAGGTGGAACACAACTGAGACAGGGCTTTCTCTCGGTGCCTCACAGATACATCAGACACAATTCCCAGCTCGGAAATGGCTGTCCAGATGTTGTCCAGCCTGCTTTCAGCTGTATATTTCAAACATGTTTTGTTTTTTCTATAATAATGGCAGTCTACGGATGGCGAACTCCACCATTAGACTTGCCGTCATCCAACCCAGGCTGTTCAGATGTTGTCCAGCCTGCTTTCAGCCGTATATTTCAAATATGTTTTTTTTTTATAATAATGGCAGTCTACAGGTGGCGAACTCCACCATGGGACTTGCTGTCATCGAGTCCGGGATGTTCAGATGTTGTCCAGCCTGCTTTCAGCTGTATATTTCAAATATCTTTTGTTTTTTCTATAACAACGGCAGTCTACGGATGGCGAACTCCACCATGGGACTTGCTGTCATCCAGCCTGGGTTACCGCTTTTATTTCTGGACCCTATCATGTTAAGTAAAAGGAAGGTACTTTGAGCTGAGCTCGGAACTGTACATAACTTCCCTTGGGAACGGACTTGTATTATATTGTTTGTTTATTTGTTTGTGTGGTGTTTTGACGTTGCATGGAGCCTGTGTTATTCAGCAAAGGAACCAACGTCTTTACGTGACTTCCTAACCACGTCGTGAGTGAACTTCTATCACTAGAAATAACCAGAAATACACATCTCTCACACCTCAATGGAATGCCCGAGAATCGAACTCGCGGCACCGAGGTGGCAAGCCAAGAGCATACCGATCACGCCACTGAGGCGCTGACTTATAGTCATTTATCATGGAAAACGTCTAAATTAATACGTCTGAAATAGGAAGCCACACTTCTTCAGGGACCAGACAATCTAGCTTCAACCCTCTACAACCAACTAACTACCTGGTACATAAAAGTTCATGGGAGGTATCATAATGTGCATCTCCCATCTAGGATCGATCTCGGGGACCCATTTGAGATGGAGCAATATTGAAGAATACGTACTAGACCATTTCAATTCAGTCAAGGTTGACATTCTTATCTTTTTCTGTGAGATTTCCCTCACGCGTTACACCAAGCCTTCAAATCCGGAAGCCCAGATGAATTCGTGGGCTTTGTCTGATGGCCCACCTTCCATCAGACAGCATCCGGCGCAGCCTTCAAGTACAAAGGCATGAAAGAGAGGTTATGGCCGGGGGCGTTGCTCCTTGTGACTCCCCCCCCCCCCCCCCCCCCCCCCCCCCCCCCCCCCCCCCCCCCCCCAACGTAAGAGTGGCACTCCCAGAAGAATCTTCAGGCATCCTAACTTGACGTCACCCTTGGTAATGAGACACGGGGGGGCTGCTCTTTGAAGGGAGGGTTTGGGGGACAACTGACGCCACTTCTGGGCTAGTTAGAAAGTTGGGCTACGCCCTTGAGCAATGTTGCTCATCGGTTGAAAGTTTAATTGCTATAGAATTATGTATGTGGGTGTTGGCATATATACATATAAAGACATGACTCATTTTTATGCAGCCTTCGTTGCTGTGTTTGTAAATGTCTTCAGTGGTTTTTCTATTTTTCTTTCTATGTTTGTGGTTTCTGTGAAAGGCAACGATCGCGATGGTTAATTGTCAAGTCCGTCCGCACTTTTTCTGTCCTCAGCCCTCAGATCTTCAGAACCACTGAGGCTAGAGGGCTGCAAACTGGCATATTGTTCACCCACCCTCCAATCATCAAGCATACCAGATTGCAGCCGTCTAGCCCCTGTAGTTTTGATATTATTTAAGGTTAAAGTTAGTCATGATCGTGTGTCTGGCACCACTATAGGTGCTAACAACGCAGGCCACCACCTGTATGACTGAATCCGAAAGTTTGGAGAGTGATGAATATATAAATAAAGGCTCGCAGCAGTTACAACATCGTTTCCCTTTTCTTCGAAGATTTGGCCTTGATTGACATTGTATATTATAGATATATATAAAATAACATAGCATATCCTAAAGTAACAATATACTAAGTTTTGAGCTCATCCCTTTTCACAGTCCAATGCCCATCTCGTATTGCAAAGGCGGGAAAGTCAGCAAAAAAAAAAAACAGAATAACAGAGAGATTTGCTAAATATAAACCGTTGCAACTTTTGTTTTTGAACGCGCTTGCAAAAGCAGAACTGGAGTCGCTTTTGCTTTATGTCGGGCGTTCATTTTTTTGCTGGAATTGTTATATATATATGCGTGTATGTATATATCTATATATATATATATATATATATATATATATATATATATATATATATATATATATAAACACTCACGCAGTCTCGAGAATAGAGGTAAATTCGCTCCTTGCCCCAAGTGGAACTTTTAACAGCTGAATCGTGGATGAGTCCCTTGCGCAGAACACTTCCACGCATAGTAATGCAAAGACGACTCTGGAGAAATACTATAGTAAATTCACATCAACCGACGCTCCTGATTGGCTGTTGATAAGCCAATCACAGGCCTGGAAACTCTCCTCAGTCTCTCTCGAGAGTTCACATGGGTAGGATCTACGTTCCACCTCCCCTGAGGGATACATCTTTTAAAAGTATCCCTATGTGAACTCTAGAGAGAGACTAAGGAGAGTTTCCAGCCCTGTGATTGGCTTATCAACAGCCAGTCAGGAGTTTCGTAAGGGACTGGCCTAGACATCAGATGCACGGGTGATGTGAATCTACTATAGTACTGTATCGATGAAACTGGTCACACTAATGATTTGAACAGCGTGTAAATATGTAAACATAGGGCCTCGAGTGCTTGGATGTCTGCAGCAAATAAAGCATTTGTTGGATGTTATTGTGGATCTCCTGCTTGCCATTTACTCTTTGCAAAGTTCAAAGTTCAGTTCTTGTTCTCATTCACTCAGTTGGCTTTCAGTGTCGGCGCCAGTTTCGGTATAGTAAATCCACAGTGCCGTTTATTTTCGGTACTCGCCGTTGGATACCCATTCAAGTACTGAGCAGACACGATGTTATTCAGTGTTGTCGATCAGACGAAGGCTAGGGGAGTGACTGTGTTAAATGCTTGAGATTCAGGGGATGGTCACCCATTCAGATACCGACCAGGTGTGTGTGTGTGTGTGTGTGTATTAGTCAGCTGTCTTGCATCATGATGACCTCCCATTAAGAATTATGTAATAATCTCAAACTGTCTTGTTCTTTGAAGGCCAACTCGAAAGGCAGCCTTATGCCCTTTCTAGCTCAGGTCCTATTAAAAAACAATCTCTCTCTCTCTCTCTCCTCTCTCTCTCTCTCTCTCTTGTCGTAAATGCCAAAGCAGCCTCTTTTCCCTCCGTCTCATTTCCTGCCCCAAAGATGATTCCGATACTTGGCTATGGCTTCGTCTTCCCTTCTGGAAACGGGTCCTCTTTTCCGGCAGATCTCCGACTCTTCCTTATTTTGTGGCTATTTATAGAGAGAGAGAGAGAGAGAGAGAGAGAATATGGTCAGATCTGCTGAGCTCCGGTGGAAAATGAGCAATGAATCAGAAACCTGTTGGACAGCTGGTTGCGTTGGCCCGTAGTTGGGGAGGGGGTCGACTGTATATATATATATATATATATATATATATATATATATATATATATATATATATATATATATATATATAGGATACAGGTGGACAGCTAATCAGTTCATATATGAAGATCAGAGGGCAGTGGAAACAGGCTGGTACATAAAAACATCTTTATTAGTGCCGACGTTTCAAGACAACAAGTCTCATTTTCCAGGCTGTAAATAAAAGAATAAATCTTGTAAATTATAAAAACAAACAAATTATACAAAAATCTGGTTAAAATCAAATTTACATCAGGATTCATTCATCAATACAGGAGGTACCAACCTATATAGAAAGGAGAAGAAGGGTGAATGGAATAAGGGCAGGTGAAAGGGAAAGAAGACGGTTACGACAGGTAGGGAGGGGTGGATGAGTTTTGTGCATTCAAGAATGGTACTGTCTGTTTGATAGTTAGAGATTCTAGAATAGATAGTGCTACCACATTTTTTGACATGTTCTCTTTATGTTCGAAAATTCGGGATTACTCAATTTATTGCCCTTTCGATATCTAACACCTCTGTGAGAGTCGGCGCGTACCTTCAAAAGTTTTTTGGTGCAGCCCACGTAAGTTCCTCGAGAACACCGAGGACAATCGTACTTATATATCACCCCAGACGTCATAAGGTCGCCTAAACGGTCTTTAGTATTGAATAAAGATCCAATCTTCAGAGGATTCTTTGGAATGAGATTAATTTTGACTGATCCATAATATCTTGAAATAATCTGCGAAAGCTTTTGGTTAAAACTTTTATCATGCAGAAATGGAACACTGGCATAGATTTGAAGTTTGGGAACGGTTGGAGTATTGTACTTTGGCATGAATTGGTTGTTTAAAATTTTCCGCACTTACTGAAAAAATAGGTCAGATGGAAAAAAGTTGTTGGTAAAAAACTCGTGTAAAAAATGAATTTCCTTATTAAAGGCATGCCAGTTCGAGGATAAATGGAAGGCTTTTTATAAAAGAGTAGACAAGGCATTTAATTTAAAGTTAAAAAAAACAACTACTATAGAAGTTGGATCCTAAACCCGTGAATGTAGGTTTCTTCCAAATACTTGTGTTAAAACAGTCTGATTCTCGTGAGACTGAAACATCTAAAAAGGATAACTTATTATCCTGCTGAACTTCAATACTGAATTTTATATTAGGATGTCTACTGTTAGCGAGATCAAGGAAAGTTTCAGCATCAGAACGAGATCTAAACAAGGTAAAAGTATCATCTACATATCTTTTGTATAATAAGGGGTAAATACTGAGAGGGCAGCTGTCCAGCAGCTGCTCTTCCTCGAAGTGACACATAAAAATATTTGCGAACGTTGGGCCCAAAAGGGAAACCCATCGCCATACCATCAACTTGTTTAGAAGCAGCAGTCTTCAAAAACGTCTCTTTTTTATGTCATGCACCCTGTAAATCTTTTTATATATATATATATATACATATATATATATATATATATATATATATATATATATATTATATATATAGGTCCTAATAATCACTTGAGCAATTGCCTCACAAAAGTAAATTTCTGCCTCGTGTAAATGAACCCCATCCCTCTCGATTGAGAAGGCCAAGGTTTCAAGTGTGCGGGTCAGTCGGTAACACCCTGGCCTATCGTACGAGAGAGACCGGGAGTTTGATCCCGAAAGGATTCGGAAATAGCCTTCCCCCTTATGACCATCCCTCATATATATATATTTCCCCTCTATGAGGGTCCAGAATATGCAAATAGACAAACAATCGCCTCAGGTGTGTAAACAAGGGATTATAAAGCGAGTCGACAAACAAGGTACATAACATTTGGTTGGTTATGTTGTGCTTTGTTGGCAGTTGGACGTCGATATTCTTTTACAATGCTACAGTAAGGTATGATTGTTAGGAGAGAGGGGCAGATAGCTAGTGAGGTAAAAGAAAGGTAATATGAATGGAGGTGCAGTGAAATGAATGACAACTAGGGGACATATGGAAGACACGCTGCAAAAGAACCTTCGGTAATTTCTGTGAGGTGCACTGGGGCGGCGCTACTTCCCTACGGGGGTAAACATACCAAACACTCGAGTGATTGGTGGAGTAGAGCAGAGTGGTCTCTCTCCCCCCCCCCCCCCCCCCCACATTAAAGGTGACCTTCGCATGGAAACGTCTTCTTTTTGGAGTTGGTAAACAGATTAAGGGTCTGGCTTCCCACTCGGCCAGATTGACGTCCATCCTTACATCTAGTGTTGGGATTGTGTCCAGATGGGTATTTCACATCTCTGTGAAATAGGATTGATCAGTTTATTGGATTACATGTGTTTATGGATTTGTCAGCAGTTTGGATTACGTGCGTTTATCACGTCTCTGGTTCTTAATGTTAAATATTTTATCAGGTCACTGGATTACATGTTGATGGATTTATCAAGTTTGTATGACGCCTCTTGATGGGTATATCATATATTTTTGGGGGGATTTATCACACATGTTTAGAAATTGATTTACTTCTACTCACCCCGGATGGTGTAGGGTGCAGTGAGGAAAACAAAACGTATTTTTTTGTTTAAGAGAAAACTATTGAGATGGCTTTGTCTGTCCGTCCGCACTTTTTCTGTCTGCCATCAGATCTTACAAACTACTGAGGCTAGAGGGCTGCAAATTGGTGCGTTGATCATCCACCCTCAAAACGTCAAACGTGCCAAATTACAGCCCTCTAGCTTCAGTAGTTTTTACCATTCAAAGTCAAAAGTTAGCTATAATCGTGCGTCTGGCAATGACGTAGAACAGGCTATACCACCTGACCGTGGTTTAGTTTCATGGTCCAGCGCTCGTACAGCATGATACCAAGACCACAGAAAGATAGATCTATTTTTCGGTGGCCTTATACCCTTTACAGGAACTTCGTTTTTTTTGACACTAGACCTTCCAGCCTTTTTATGCTTCTGTTAGTGAGTGATGTTTCCCCCAAACGTCAGGAAGGTTCCAGAATATTCTCCATTCATAAACCTCTCTTGAATTATGTACGAAGATCCTCTTGATGAGAACCTGTTTATAAAAGTCCCTCTAGAATAAATTTAACGCGGACCTCAGGAGTTTTTTTTTAACGTTTATTTTTTTAACGTTTATTTTTTTTTAACGTTTATTTTTTTAACGTTTATTTTTTTTTAACGTTTATTCCAAAAAGGTAAAAACGGGGAATGTCATAAAATATTCATTTGGATACGAAACATTCAAGCGAGCACCCGACGCAGTGACCTGCGATTGAAACCGAGTCTAAGGATAAGCATTTCGTAATAATTGACACACATTTATTTCGTTCCTTTTACTGTACCTCCTTTCATATTCTCTTTCTTCCATCTTGCTTAACCACCCACGCCTGACGATTGATTCATAGCGTAACTGCTTTGAGGTTTTCCTCCTGTTACACCCTTCAAACCTTTCTAATCTCTAATTTCAGTTTCAGCGCTGAATGACCTCATAGGTCCCAGTGCTGGAGGGCCCCTGGCCTGAATTCGACATTCAGCTGTCTCGTCGAAGGGACAGTGGGTCACGACGAGGCCGGAGATTTCGTGGGGTTTTCTGGGTTGGCGTCCAGGTTCAAAAAAAAAAAAAAAAAAAAAAAAAAAAAAATGATTAGTTTGTTGACGGTTAGAGGTGATTTTTTTTTTTTTTTTTTTTTTTTTTTTTTGCTTTCAACTGTTGTTGAATACGTGTGCTTGCTTGTTATATGTCATTTTTTCATTCTTATGGTTTTTTTAGGTTTGTTTCATGCAAATAATTAAAAAAATTATTATGCATGCATGTATATATGTGTGATGTATGTATGTATGTATGTATGTATGTATGTATTTATATACATTAATAAAAAGATAATGGTTAATTAAACGAATGATTTAAGTTTTTCATATTTTTTTCATGGACTTGGATAGAACGATTCGTACGTACGTAACGTTACTGTACATTTTAGTGAGAGAGAGAGAGAGAGAGAGAGAGAGAGAGAGAGTGTTCTATTTATATGCGAAAATATGCTTTTAATATAATGGTCTCCAGCTGGTAATTATATCCCGTAACTCATTTGCTGAGGGCACAAACACCAACACACACCACACACACAAATACACGTAAACCGAATAATGATTGATTTATGACGGGAAACAATACACAAAAAGAATGAGAATTAAAAAAAAGAAAAAGAAAAAAAATCAGCCCCCGGAACAACTCCCGTACAACTAAAAAAAAAATCTATTTAAAAAAAATGGTATTTTCTATTTTCAAAAACAAATACAAAAATCGACTTTAGCGAGACGTGACGTAAGGCTCGCATTCCCGTATCACAGCTGATGGATGAGTTGCCTAGTAGCTATTTTTGAGCTTTTTAAAATTATTTTTTGAGTTGCCAAATTATATTTTTTTAATCCGGGGGTGGGGAAGGGGTGATGTTGCTGGTGTTTTATCAAATCCCAGATGTTTGCGAGGAATTTAGTGGCCTAAATGAATGTTGGGAGTTTTGAATTTTTTATTTTTTATCAATATATTCACGTACTGGATATGTATGCATATGCATACACGCATATGTACATATTTGTATGTGTGTGTGTGTGTTTATTTATATGACGCTTGTAGAGGCGGTCATTAATGTTATACGTACATTCAGTCACGCCCCCCCCCCCCACCCCCACCCCCTGCCCCACCCCGGGTGTTGGACGGAGATCAAGATCTGGGAATATAACTGGTGACTGATGAGAGGGATGAGAGAGAGAGAGAGAGAGAGAGAGAGAGATATAGAGAGAGAGAGAGAGAGAGGCGATAAGCTCAGTAGAAGATACCCTTCAAAATAATTTTCTTAGCAAAGTGTTTGTTGAATAGGTCCATTGGAGAGAGAGAGAGATAGAGAGAGGAGAGAGAAGAGAGGAGAGAGAGAGAGAGAGAGAGAGACTATATATATACATATCTCCCCATACCCAATGCAGGTTTGAAATATTCAGCAATATCGACCTGTCAATAATGGGACGTCTCTAAGCGGAGTATCTATCTATCCCTGTTGATTTGCCAAAACACACTATAGATACTTATGTCTACTTCGCCAGTAGAGATGTTTAGCTCATTAGCAAAAATATTAATTTTTATTACTATTATTTTTTATATTAATTATTTTCCTTTGGATTCTTGGTGGGGTGACTTGGGCTGATTGATATATATATATATAGCTTGTCCAATCGGTTCTGAATATCTTAGTGTTTTTATATATGTTTATTTATACATATATGTATATTTATATAATATATAGGAAATTTGTATACAGGTGAACATAGAAAGTAATGATTGCTTGGATAGGAGGCTGCCACAGCATAGCATAGGGCCTTTGAAGAAGGCTAAAAAACAAACACACTCACTATAACTTACCTCTCTCTCTCTCTCTCTCTCTCTCTCTCTCTCTCTCTCTCTCTCTCTCTCTCTCTCTCTCTCTCTTTTGGGAGTCTATGGCTCACTCATGCAGAATCAATACCTTTCTCCCTGCCGCTGCTGCTGTTGGGGGAGGGGGGGGGGCATACGCCTTTACCTTTTTTGTGGGTTTGGGGGTGTGGGTGGGGGAGCGCAGGGGAAAGTCCCCGGAGAGTAGTCTTCAGGATGTAGAGAGGTGGGGATGAAAAATGTAAAAAAATCAAAAATAAAAAAATAAAAAATGGGATGGGAAGGTGAAACAGGTAGGGGAAGATAGATGATGATAGAGAAATGTTATATATATATATATATATATATACAGCATACATACATACATACATACATATACATACATACATACAAGCTCTCCAAACAATAACAAAACTTAGACAATGCAAAGCCTCATGTCGACTTCAGCCCAGAAAATCTGACCAATTCATCTAATAAGAAAAGCATTTTCTGTCCATGGCGGAGATTTCTGTTAGAATGAAGCTCCCCCCCACCCCCCCCCCCCCCCACCGGAAAAACCCCCAGGCCGCGAAAAATTGGGGGCCAGGGGGAGGGGGAGGGGCTGGGGGCGTTATGGCCCCATAAATCTCGACTCGTAACAATTTACATGAGCGAAGGATTTCCACGATATATATATATATATCAACTTGATTTCCCAGTTCCTCGTTGGACGATCTGGTAGCCCGAGATCGCTCCTCTCGCGGACCCAGAGGTATTCATTTCTCGATACAATGTGAGTCAGATGCCACGAGAAGCTGTAGGTCCCGTTCCTAGCCGCTTGGAAAATAAAGTCTAATCCTTCGGGAGGGCAGCCCTAGGAGAGCTCTTAACCCGGAAATATGTTTTTGTGTAGGTGCAGATTCTCTCTCTCTCTCTCTCTCTCTCTCTCTCTCTCGCTAAGATCTATACTATTTGTAGAGAGAATATGTCAATCTGCTTCTGTGGCATGTGACATTTCTTACTGAAAATGAAAATTTTCCGATAAAACAAATCACTGATTATGAACACACACGAATTTCTCTCTTGTCAGAGAAGGGTAACCCTTTCCAATCCTTTTTTTTTTTTACTGTACCTCCATTCATATTATCTTTCTTCCATCTTGCTATATATATATATATATGAGTATATATTATATAATATATTATATATATATATATAATATATAATTATATATATTAATATATCCACCCCCCTTCTCCTGTCTGTATATTATTTCGTTATAGTGCAATAACTTTGAGGGTTTTCATTCCAGGGACACCCTTTCGAAAACTTACCTAATCTTCCACTTTTCTTATCTAATGTTCTGGATGACCTCGAAGGTCCCAGTAGCGCTGGATGACCTCGTAGTTCCCAGGCATGGGATGACCCCATAGGGTCCCAGCGACGGATGAACCACCCCATAGGTCCCCAGCGCTGGACTGACCTAGTAGGTCCCAGCTTAGCTTGGCCTTTGTCCTAAACTCTGTGTTCCATTTCAGTGTATCGGAGGAAAAAGGTATAATTAAAAATACAGGTTTTTTTTTTATTATTTTATAAAAATATGAACCATTTAACTCGTCCCCTTCAACTGAGGTTTAAAAACGTCCCTATTTTTCCCTCATCCGAACAGATGCACGCCGGTCTCGTCAGCGTCAGCGACGGGAAGTCGAAGCCACAGCCGATGAAGCTGATCCTCACGTCCGATTCGCTGGTCCTACAAAAAGAGCAGCTGGTCATCAGCACGAAGACGCTGGAGTCGAACGGACCTGACGCCAGGGTGAGTAGAGATCAATCAGTCATCCCGTAGACGCTTGGTGAAGGTTGTGAATACGAGGGTCAGACGGGTTGTAGAGTCTTTAGTTAACGTTCGCTTCCAGAACCCTGGATTCCCAGAATGGGATTTCCAGGAATTTCCAGGATTATGGATTCCAGAATCTGGATTTCCATTAATCTGGATTTCAGAATCCGGGATTTCCAGAATCTGGATTTCCAGAATCTGGATTTCCAGAATCTGGATTTCCAGAATCTGGATTTCCAGAATCTGGATTTCCAGAATCTGGATTTCCAGAATCTGGATTTCCATAATCTGGATTTCCAGAATCTGGATTTTCCGGAATCTTGGATTTCCATAATCTGGATTTCAGAAACCGGGATTTCCCTAATCTGGATTTCCAGAATCTGGATTTCCAGAATCTGGATTTCTTCATTAGCGTTCACCCTGAGTATAATATAACTCAAAGAGAGAGAGAGAGAAATCTGTCGGCAAAGTCATCTTAGTGAATGACTTCATTTTGGACAGTAGTAAAAAAAAATCAGAATCATTTGTCATCTGGGGTGCCCCTTCCCTCACATCTTTGCCTTGAAACTGCCCTCTAAGTTTTCCGAGGGGGGACCACTGGACGCCAGTTCTTAGAAGTCTCGAGAGAGCAGCAGCAGCAGCAGCAACTTTATTGGAATCATAACCAGTGATGGAAGATGACGTCAATAGTCCCCGAGTTCAATTCCTGTCGTTTTATTGACATACAGCTCGGTACACTTTGGGGAGATTATTGCAATGTGAAAAATAAGAAGCAGTTATTTACCCGTTCGTGAATATCTTCATTCGTATTTTGTCACAGGTCTGGCATTAATTTCTAGTTAATATACCCTGGGAATATCGTAGAAATACAACTATAAACAATAATTAATGACAAACAGTAAATAATTTCAAGAGTTTCAGCCCATAAGAGATACATGCTTTATCTCTCTCTGTCTCTCTGCGTTCGAGTTTCTGATGAATACGAAAGTACCTCTCTCTCTCTCTCTCTCTCTCTCTCTCTCTCTCTCTCTCTCTCTCTCTCCGATGCAAATGTAGTCAGACTATCCAAATAGGCCTCTCCTTTGAGAAGTGAGAAGCCAGCCTGCATCCATTAGTATAATGAGATAGTTACGTATAATGAGTTGTGATGAGGGTCTTTGAGAAATGTTGTTAAATCAGACGATAGAGACCCATATATATATATATATATATATATATATATATATATATATTATATATATATATATATACATATTTTGGCACGACCCATAGCTGCAACCCCCATTTTCCGTTTCCTTTTACTGTACTCCCTTTCATAGTCTCTTTCTTTCCCAACCTGGCCATTTCTGGCTGTTATAGACCGCAACTGCTATGAGGTTTTCCTCTCCTGTCACCCTTTTAAACCTCTTCTCTGTCAATTCCCTTTTCAGCGCTGAATGACCTCATAGGTCCCAAGTGCTTGCTAGATTCTAAATTCAATTCAAAACATTTGTGGGGTCACTATCCATTCAAGATTCCAAAACAACCAACTGGACAACTTTGAAGAGAAAGAATTGGGGAAGGATTTGAACTGTTCAGAATCTCTTGGGT
Source organism: Macrobrachium nipponense (assembly GCF_015104395.2). Taxonomy (NCBI): domain Eukaryota; kingdom Metazoa; phylum Arthropoda; class Malacostraca; order Decapoda; family Palaemonidae; genus Macrobrachium; species Macrobrachium nipponense. The sequence goes on along the minus strand of NC_087223.1, from coordinate 22,800,044 downwards.
GGTTAATAGAGCGAATTTAAATTCCGTCCAGATCTCTGTTGAATGAGAGAACGAATTTAAAGTTTCCGGTCGAAGTGTTCTTTGTTGATGAGAGAACGAATTTAAAGTCCAGGCTCTGTTAATGAACGTTTAAAGCCAGGTCTCTGTGAATTTAAAACTGTTTCCAGGTCTCTGTTGATGAAACTGTTCCAGGTCTCTGTTGAATGAGAGAACGAAAAATTATTCCAGGTCTCTGTTTGAATGAGAGAAAAACGAATTTAAATAATTTCCAGGTCTCTGTTGAATGAGAGGACGAATTTAAATTATTCCAGGTCTGTTGAATGAGAGAACGAATTTAAACTGTTCCAGGTCTCTGTTGAATGGGAGAACGAATTTAATCGTTCCAGGTCTCTGTTGAATGAAGAACGAATTTTCTCCAGGTCTCTGTTGAATGAGAGAAGAATTTAATGTTCCAGGTCTCTGTTGAATGAGAACGAATTTAAACGTTCCAGGTCTCTGTTTTTGAATGAGAGGAACGAATTTAAATTATTCCAGGTCTCCTGAATGAGAGAAAGAATTTAAAATGTTCCAGGGTCTCTGTTGAATGAAGGCGAATTTAAATCGTTCCAGGTCGTTGAATGAGAGAACGAATTAAAACGTTCCAGGCTCGTTGAATGAGGACGAATGTAAATCGAAATTCCAAAGGTTCCTCTCTGTGAATGAGAGAACGAATTTAAACGTTTTCCAGGTCTCTGTTGAAGAGAGAACGAATTTAAACGTTTCCAGTCTCTGTTGAATGAGAGAACGAATTTAATTGTTTTCCGGTCTCTGTTGAATGAGAGAACGAATTTAAATCGTTCCAGGTCTGTTGAATGAGAGGACGAATTTAAACTGTTCCAGGTCTCTGTTGAATGAGACTAATTTAAATCGTTCCATCTGTTTGAATGAGAGAACGAATTTAATCGTTTCCAGGCTCTGTTGAATGAGAGAACGAATTTAATCGTTCCAGGTCTCTGTTGAACTGAGAGAAGAAGATTTTTGTTCCAGTCTCTGTTGAAGAGAGGATGAATTTAAATTGTTCCAGGTCTCTTGTGATTGAAGAAAGGACGAATTTAAATCGTTCCAGTCTGTTTGAATGAGAGGACGAATTTAAAATTCCGGTCTCAAACCAGGTCTCTGTTGAATGAGAGGACGAATTTAAATTCCGTCAAAAGGTGTCTGTTTGAATGAAAGAACAAATTTAAATCGTTCCAGGTCTGTTGAATGAGAGAACGAATTTAACCGTTCCAGGTCTCTGTTAATGAGAGAACAAATTTAAATCGTTCCAGTCTGTTGAATGATAACGAATTTAAACGTTCCAGGTCTCTGTTGAATGAGAGAACGAATTTAAATTATTCGGTCTGTTGAATGGAGAGGAATTTTTCGAGTTTATTCGTTTCCAGGTCTCTGTTGAATGGGAGAAGTTTAAATCGTTTCGGTCTCTGTGAATGAGGAGCGAATTTAAATCTTCCAGGTAAATCTGTTTGAATGAGAGGCAATTAACGTTCCAGTCTCTGTTGAATGAGGAGAATTGGAACTGTTCCAGGTCTCGTTGAATGAGAGACGAATTAACGTTCCAGGTCTCTGTTGAATGAGAGAACGAATTTAAACTGATCCAGTTCTCTGTTGAATGAGAACGATTAACGCCAGGTCTCGTTGAATAGAGAAGGAAACCGATTTAATCGTTCCTGGTCACTCTGTTGAATGAGAGGACGAATTAACGTTCCAAATCTGTTTTTTGAATGAGAGGACAATTTAACAAATTCCGGTCTCTGTTGAATGAGGAACGAATTAAACCTCACCATCTCTGTTGAATGGGAGAAGAAACGAGAAATCATCGAGGTCTCTGTTGAATGGGAGACGAATTTAAACGTTCCAAGGTCTCTGTTGAAGAGAACGAATTAAATCGTTCCAGGTCTCTGTTGAATGGAGATGACGAATTTATCGAAATTCCACGGATCTCTGTTGAATGAGACGAATTTAAATCGTTCCAAGGCTCGTGAGGGAGACGAATTGGAAACATTCCGTCTCTGTTGAATGGAGGAGATTTAAATCGTTTCCAGGTCTCTGTTGAATGGGAGAACGAATTAACGTTCCAGGTCTCTGTGAATGAGGACGAATTAAATCGTTCCGGTCTCTGTTGAGAGGACGAATTTTAAATCGTTCCAGTCTCTGTTGAATGGGAGGACGAATTTAAATCGTTTCCTATCTCGTTGAGAGGACGAATTTAAAATCGTCCAGGTCTCTGTTGAATGAGAGAAACTTAATCTCATGGGAGGCTTCTGTGATTGAAGGGGAGACGAATTTAAATCGTTCCAGGTCTCTGTTGAATGAGGACAATTTAAATCGTTCCAGGTCTCTTGGTGTTGATGAAGGGAGGACGAATTTAAATCGTTCCAGGTCCTCTGTTGAATGAGGACGAATTTAACTGTTTCCAGTCGCTGTTGAATGGGAGGAGAATTTAATCGTTTTTCAGGTCTGTTGAATGGAGGACGAATTTATCCGTTAGGTCTCTGTTTGAATGGGAGACGGATTTTAACGTCCAGAATGTTGAATGGGAGGACGAATTTAAACGTTCCAGGTCTCTGTTGAATGGGAGACGAATTAACGGTTAGCTCTGTTGAATGGGAGGAACGAATTTAAATCGTTCCAGGTCCTGTTGAATGAGGACGAATTGGAAACGTTCAAAGGCTCTGTGTGTAGGACGAATTAATGTTCCAGGTCTCGTTGAATGGGAGGAGAATTGGAAACGTTCCAGTCGTGATGAGGAACGAATTAAATCGTTCCAGGTCTCTGTTGATGGGAGGACGAATTTAAATCGTTCCAGTCTCTGTTGAATGGGAGGACGAATTTAAATCGTTTCAGGTCTGTTGAATGGGAGGGAGAATTTAAATCGTTCCAGGTCTCTGTTGAATGGGAGGACGAATTAACGTTCCGTCTCTGTGAATGGGAGGACGAATTTAAATCGTTCCAGGTCTGTTGAATGGAGGACGAATTAACGGTTCCAGTCTCTGTTGAATGGGAGGAGAATTGAATCGTTCCAGTCTCTGTTGAGGGAGGACGAATTTAAATCGTTCCAGGTCTCTGTGAAGGGAGGACGAATTTAAATCGTTCCAGGTCTGTTGTGTGAGGAACGAATTTAACTCGTTCCATGTGTCCTGTTGAAATGAGAGAACCGAATTAAATGCATTCCAGGTGGTCTGTTTGAATGAGATGAACGAATTTAAAATCATTCCAGGTGTCTGGTTGAATTGAGAGAACGAATTTACAAAATCGTTTCCAGGTGTCCTGTTGAATTGAGAGAACGAAATTTAAACATTTCGTTTCCAGGTGTCCCCCTGTTGAATGAGAGAACGAATTTAAATCCGTTTCCAGGTGTCTGTTGAATGAGAGAACGAATTTAAATCGTTTCCAAGGTGTCTGTTTTGAATGAGAAGAACGAATTTAAATCGTTCCAGGTGGGTCTTTTGAATGAAGAACGAATTTACAATCTGTTCCAAGGTTTTAAAATCTGTTTGAAGAGAAACGAACCTTTAAATCGTTCCAGGTGTCCTGTTGAATGAGAGAAACGGAATTTAAAAATCGTTCCAGGTGGTTCTGTTGAATGAGAGAACGAATTTAACTGTCGTTCCAGGTGTTTCTTGTTGAATGAGAGAACCGAATTTAAATCGTATGTTCCAGTGGTTCTGTTGAATGAGAGACAACTCAATTTAAATCGTTCCAGGTGTCTGTTGAATGGAGGAGGCACGAGAATTTAAATCATTCCAGGTCTCTGGTTGAATGAGAGAAGAAAGAATTTAAATCGTTTTTCCAGGTGGTTCTGTTGAATGAGAGAACGAATTTTAAATCGTTCCAGTGGTCCCCTCTTGTTTGAATGAGGAGAACCATTTTAAATCGTTCCAGGTGTCTGTTGAATTAGGAGAACGAATTTAAAATCATTCCAGGTCTCTGTTGAATGAAGAACGAACGATTTAAAATCATTCCAGGTCTCCTGTTGAAATGAGAGAACGAATTTACAAAAATCGTTCCAGGTCCACCCCCTCGTTGAATGAGAGAACGAATTTAAATCGTTCCAGGTCCTTCTGTTGGAATGAGAAGGACGAATTTAGATCATTCCAGGTCCTCCTGTTTGAATGAGATGAACCGAATTTAAATCGTTCCCAGGTGTCTGTTGAATGAGAGAACCGAATTTAAAATCGTTCCATGGTCCTCTGTTTGAATGAGAGAACGAATTTAAACTCGTTTCCAGGTGGTCTGTTGAATGGGAAGAACGAATTTAAATCATTCCAGGTTGTCTGTTAATTGATGAAGAACGAATTTAAAATCATTTCCCGGTCTCTGTTGAATTGAATGAGGAACGAATTTAAAAAAAAATCGTTTCCAGGTCTCTGTTTACTTTGAAGGAGAAAACGAATTTAAATCGTTTTCCAGGTCTGCTGTTTGAATGAGAGAAACGAATTTAAATCGTTCCAGGTCTCTGTTGAATGAGAGCAACGAATTTAAATCATTCCGGAGGTCTGTCTCTGTTGGAATGAAGAGAACGAATTTAAATCGTTCCAGGTCCTCTGTTTGCATGGAGAGAACGATTTAAATCGTGTTCCAGGTCTCTGTTGAATGAGAGAACTGGAACTTTTAAAAGCAAATCGTTTATTCCAGGTTCTCCTGTTTGAATGAGAGAACGAATTTACAAATCGTTTCCAGGTCTCTGTTGAATTGAGAGAAACGAATTTAAATCGTTCCAGTTCTCTGTTGAATGAGAGAACGAATTTAAAGTCAGATTCCCGGTCAGGTCCTCCTTTTGAATGAGAGAACGAATTTAATCGTTCCAGGTCTCTGTTGAATGAGAGAACGATTTAATCTCGATTTGCCAGGTCAGGTCTATGTTTGATGAGAAGAACGAATTTAAATCGTTCCAGGTCTCGTTGTTGAATGGAGAACGAACGAATTTACAATCCATTTCCAGGGTTCTCTGTTGAATGAGAGAACGAATTTTAAAATCATTCCAGGTCTCTGTTGAATAGAGAACCGAATTTTAAATCGTTCCAGGTGGTCTGTTGAATGAGAGAACGAATTTAAATCATTGCCAGGTCCTCTGGTTGAATGAGAAGAACGAAATTTAATCGTTTTCCAGGTGTCTGTTGAACTGAGAAGAACGAAGTTTAAATTCGTTCCAGGTGTCTTGTTTTGAATGAGAGAACGAATTTAAATCAATTTCCCAGGATCTCTGTTGGAATGAGAGAAGCGAATTTAAATCGTTTTTCCAGGTTGGTTCTGTTGAACTGAGAAGAACGAATTTAGAAATCATTCCAGGTCACTGTTTTGAATGAGAGAACGAAATTTAAAGGTCATGATTCCATTGTCTCCCTGTTGAATTGAGAGAACGAATGTTTAAATCGTTCCAGGTCCTTCTCTGTTTTGAATGAGAGGAAACGAATTTAAATCGTTCCAGGCGCTGTTGTATGAGAGAACGAATTTAACAATCGTTCCATGGTCTCTGTTGGAAATGAGAAGAACGAATTTAAATCGTTCCAGGTCCTCTGTTGGAATGAGAGAACGAAATTTAAATCAGTTCCCAGGTCTCTGTTGAATGAGAGAACGAATTTAAATCGTTCCAGGTGTCTGTTGAATGAGAGAACGAATTTAAATCGTTCCAGGTGTCTGTTGAATGAGAGAACGAATTTAAATCATTCCAGGTGTCTGTTGAATGAGGAGAAACGAATGTTTTAAATCGGTTTAGCCAGGTGGTCTGTGTTGAATGAGAGAACAGAAATTTTAAAATCATTCCCAGGTGTCGGTTGAATTGAATGAAGAACGAAATTTTAAAATCATTGCCAGGTGTCTTGTTGAATGAGAGAATCGAATTTAAATCCGTTCCATGGTGTCTGGTTGAATGAGAGGAACGAATTTAAATCGTTCCAGGTGTCTGTTGAATTGGAGAGGAAACTGAATTTAAATTCATTCCAGGTGTCCTGTGAATGAATAGAAGAACGAATTTAAAATCATGTTCCAGGTCTCTGGTTTGAATGAGAGAACGAATTTTAAATCGTTTCCCCAGGTCTCCTGTTTGAGAATGAGAGAACGAATTTAAATCCATTCCCAGGTTCCTCTGTTTTGAATGAGAGCAACGAGTTTAAATCGTTGTTCCAGGTCTCTGTTGAATGAGAAGGAAAAACGAATTTTAAAATCATCTTCCCCAGGTCCTCTGTTGAATGAGAAGAACGAATTTAAATCGTTCCAGGGTCTCTGTATTTGATATTGAGAGAACCTAATTTACAAATCATTCCAGGGTCTCTGTTGAATGAGAGAACGAATTTAAATCATTCCAGGTCTCTGTTGAATGAGAGAACGAATTTAAATCGTTCCAGGTCTCTGTTGAATGAGAGAACGAATTTAAATCATTCCAGGTCTCTGTTGAATGAGAGAACGAATTTAAATCGTTCCAGGTCTCTGTTGAATGAGAGAACGAATTTAAATCATTCCAGGTCCCTCTGTTGGATGAGAGAAGCGAGCAAATTTTTAAATCGTTCCAGGTCGCTGTTGAAATGAGAGAAAACGGAAATTTAATTTAAATCGTTTCCAGGTGGTTCTGTTGGAATGAGAGAACGCAAATTTAAATCCGTTTCCAGGTCCTCCTGTTTGAATGAGAAGGAACGAATTTAAAATCATTTCCAGGTTGTCTGTTGAATGAAGATAAACGAATTTTAAATTCGTTCCAGGTCTCTGTTGAATGAGAGAACGAATTTAAATCGATTCCAGGTGTCTGTTGAATGAGAGAACGAATTTAAATCGTTCCAGGTCTCTGTTGAATGAGAGAACGAATTTAAATCATTCCAGGTGTCTGTTGAATGAGAGAACGAATTTAAATCGTTCCAGGTCCATCTGTTGAATGAGAGAACGCAATTTACAAATCGTTCCCGGAGGTTTCCTGTTTGAATGAGAAGAACGAATTTTAAATCGTTCCCAGGTCTCTGTTTTGAATGAGAGAACGAATTTAAATCGTTTCCAGGTTTCTCGTTGAATGGAGAGAACGAATTTAAATCATTCCAGGTCTCTGTTGAATGAGAGAACGAATTTAAATCGTTCCAGGTGTTTGTTGAATGAGAGAACGAATTTAAATCATTCCAGGTCTCTGTTGAATGAGAGAACGAATTTAAATCATTCCAGGTCTCTGTTGAATGAGAGGAACGATAATTGTTTACAAATCCGTTCCAAGGTCCTCCCCTCTTGTTAATTGAGAGAACGAATTTTAAATCGTTTTCCAAGGTCCTCTGTTGAATGAGAGAACGAATTTAAATCATTCCAGGTCTCTGTTGAATGAGAGAACGAATTTAAATCGTTTCCATGGTGTCTGTTGAATAATGAGAGAAAAACGAAATTTAAAATCGTTCCAGGTGGTCGTGTTGAATGAAGAAATCGAATTTAAAATCCATTCCAGGTTGTCCTGTTTTGAATGAGAAGGAACGAAATTTTAAAATCGTTCCCAGGTCTCTGTTTTGAACTGAGAGAGAACGAATTTAAACTCGTTCCAGGGTCTCTGTTGAATGAGGAGAACGAATTTTAAATCCATTCCAGGTCTCTGTTGCACGAGAAGAACGAATTTAAAACTCAGTTCCAGGTGGGTCTGTTGAATTGAGAGAACGAATTTAAATCATTCCTAGTACCTCTGTTGAATGAGAGAACGAATTTAAATCATTCCAGGTGTTTGTTGAATGAGAGAACGAATTTAAATCGTTCCAGGTCCGTCTGTTGAATGAGAGATCGAATTTACAAATTGTTTCCAGGTCTCTGTTTGAATGAGAGAAACAAGTTTAAAAATCGTTTTCGCCAGGTCTCTTGTTGAATGAGAGAACGAATTTAAATCATTCCAGGTCTCTGTTGAATGAGAGGACGAATTTAAATTGTTCCAGGTCTCTGTTGAATGAGAGAACGAATTTAAATCATTCCAGGTCTCTGTTGAATGAGAGAACGAATTTAAATCATTCCAGGTCTCTGTTGAATGAGAGGACGAATTTAAATCATTCCAGGTCTCTGTTGAATGAAGAGACGAATTTACAAATCGTTCTTCCAGGGTCTCTGTTTGAATGAGAGAACGAATTTTAAATCATTTTCCAGGTCTCTGTTTGAATGAGAGGAACGAATTTAAGAAAAATCGTTCCAGGGTCTCTGTTGAATTGAGGAGAACGAATTTTCAAAATCGTTTTCCAGGGTCTCTGGTTGAATGAGGAGAACGAATTTAAAATCGTTTCCAGGTCCTCTGTTGAATGAGGGAGAACGAATTTAAATCTGTGTTCCAGGTCCTCTGTTGAATCGAGAGGAACGAATTTAAATCATTCCAGGTCTCTGTTTAAATTGAATGAGAACGAATTTAAATTGTTCGCCAGGTGTCTTTTGAATGAATGAAGAACGAATTTTAAATCATTCCCAGGTGTCTGTTGAATGAGGAAAGGAACGAATAATTTAAAAATCGTTCCAGGTTGTCTGTTGAATGAGAAAACGAACGAATTTAAAATCGTTCCAGGTGTCTGTTTGAATTAGGAGAAGGAAACGAATTTAAATTGTTCCAGGTGTCTGTTTGAATGAGAGGAACGAATTTAAATCATTCCAGGTGGGGTTCCTGTTGAATGAGATGGACGAATTTAAAATCGTTTCCAGGTCTCTGTTGAATTGAATGAAGAAGCGAATTTTCAAATCGTTCCAGGTCTCTGTTGAATGAGAGAACGAACTTTGAAATCGTTTTCCAGTGTGTCCTGGTTGAATAAGGAGAACGAATTTAAATCGTTCCAGGGTGTCTGTTTGAATGAGAGGACGAATTTAAACTGTTTCAGTCTCTGTTGAATGAAGAGGACGAATTTTAAACTGTTTTTTCAGGTCTCTGTTGAATGAGAGGAACGAATTTAAACCACGGGGGGGGGGGGGGGGTTTCAGGTACTCTGTTGAATCAGAGGAGGAACGATTTTAAACTGTTTTCCAGGTCTCTGTTGAATGAGAGAACGCATTTAAACTGTTTTCAAGGTCCTCTCTGTTGAATGAGAGGAACGAATTTAAACTGTTTTTCCAGGTCCTCTGTTGGAATGAAGCACGGACAATTTAAATCATTCCAGGGTCTCTGTTGAATGAGAGGACGAATTTAAATCATTCCAGGTCTCTGTTTGAAATGAGAGGACGAAATTTAAACTGTTTCAGGACTCTGTTTGAAATGAGAGGTACGAATTTAAACTGTTTTTCAGGTTCTCTGTTGACAATGAGAGTACGAATTTAAAACTGTTTCAGGTCCTCTGTTTGGAATGACAGGAACGAACAAATTTCAAAAAATTCCATTCCCCGGTCTCGGTTTGAATTGAGGAAGGACGAATTTAAATCATTCCAGGTCCTCGTTTTGAAACTGAAGAGGAACGAATTTAAATCAGTTCCCATGGTTCTCGCTGTTTGAATGAGAGGAAGAATTTAAATCATTGCCAGGTCCTCGTGTTTGAATGAAGAGGACGAATTTTAAAATCATTCCCAGGTTCCTCTGTTGGAATGAAGAAGGGGAACGAATTTAAATCATTGCCAGGTCTCTGTTGAATTGAGAGGACGAATTTTAAATCATTCCAGGATCTCTGTTGAATGAGATGGACGAATTTAAACTGTTCCAGGTCCATGTTGAATTAGAGAACGGAATTTAAAATCATTCCAGGTCCTCTGTTGAATGAGAGGACGAATTTAAAACTGTTCCAGGTTCCTCTGTTTTAACGAACGAAAGGACGAATTTAAATCATTTTCCAGGTTCTTCATGTTGAATGAGAAGGACCGAATTTAAACTGTTTCAGGTCTCTGTTGAATGAGAGGACGAATTTAAATCATTCCAGGTCTCTGTTGAATGAGAGGAACGAATTTTCCAACTGTTTCAGGTCTCTGTTTGAATGAGAGGACGAATTTAAACTGTTTCAGGTTCTCTGTTTGAATGAGAGGATGCGAATTTTTAAACTGTTTCAGGTCTCTGTTGAATGAGAAGGTACGAAATTTAGAAATCAGTCCGGATTCCAGGTCCCCTCTGTTGAATGAGAGGACGAATTTAAATCCATTCTCCAGGTGGTCTGTTGTAATGAGAGGACGAATTTAAATCATTCCAGGTTCTCTGTTGAATTGAGAGGACGAATTTCTTTAATCATTCCAGGTCTCTGTTGAATGAAGAGGACGAATTTAAATCATTCCATGGTCCTCTGTTTGAATGAGAGGACGAATTTAAACTGTTCCGAGGTCCTATGTTGAATGAGAGAACGAATGTTTAAAAATCATTCCAGGTGTCCCTGTTGAATGAGAGGACGCAATTTTAAAATCTGGTTCCAGGTCTCCTGTTGAAACGAGAGGACCAAACGAAATTTAAATCATTCCAGGTCTCGGTTGAATTGAAGAAGGGAACGAATTTAAATCATTCCTAGGTCCTTCTGTTGAAATGAGAGGACGAATTTAAACTGTTGACCAGGTCACCATGTTGAAATGAGAGAAACGAATTTAAATCAGTTCCAGGTCTCTGTTTTGGAACTGAGAGGACGAAATTTAAATCATTCCATGTCTCTTTGAATTGAATGAAAGGACGAAATTAAACTGTTTCCAGGTCCTCTGTTGAACGAGAGGAGGAACGAATTTAATTTAAACTGTTGCCAGGTTCCATGTTGACTGGAAGGAGACAATTTTAATCGTCTTCCCAGGTGCCTCTGTTGAATCTTTTCTGTGGAATCCCCATCATTACCAAGGTATTATGTCCCCAGATTGTTTATACTAATTGCTCCCTCCTGCGCTGGAGACCTGATTATATGATTATTCTACATTTCCTCCTTCGTCGTACTCACGTGTCATTGATATCTGGCTTTTGTCGTTTATGAAATGATTGTCTGTATATGTATGTATGTATATATAAGGATAAGTGTTTATATATATACATACATACATATATATATCTCTCTCTCCCCACCCCCGGCCATTCTTTTGAAGGGCCTGGAACCACAGCCCTTGAGTGCAGAATATTCCATATTTTCTCTCTCTCTCTCTCTCTCTCTTTCCTTAACATCTGTGGAAATGACATTCTTATACGAGGAACCATTAGTTAAAGACGATGTTCAGGCGCTCAGCTCATTTTCAACTTTTTTAATTTTTTTTTTTTTTTTTTTGCAGCTTATTCCGGGAGTAAGCCTAAAAACTACTTTTGTTGTTGTGGTTGCTGTTGGTGTTGTTGGTCTTGTTGTCCTTGTTGGTTGGGGTAGGAAAGCTTTATGGAAAAGCGTAAAAAGCTCCAAAAAAGGTGTTTGAGGACAGGATATTTATGATTTATTGATTAGAATGAAAACTTTAAAAGATAAATAATGCGCATGTTACACAGCACAGAACAATTACTTCTAATAATGTAGTGAGTATGTATTTTAATTTTCGTTGGTGAAACAACGCTCTACTTGACCATAGATTTTAACGCGTTCCCCAAGTGTAGCTGGAGGTCGGATCACGCTTTGTTTTTTAGTTTTTTCTTTTATTTTTTTTAGCCAGAGGTTACTTGAGATATCTTGGTATATGTGCGTGAAATAGACATTTTACCCTGTTCGCAGAGAGATTTTTTGCCTGTTTCATTTTGTTATCCCCGGTCATTCTTTCACGGTATTTTGAGCAGAAAATTCAGTGTTGACAAATAGAAGCCATTTACCTCGAGAATTGTGGATGTTATGAATAATGAACGGTATTATAGTGATTGTTGGGCGTGTATCTGAGAGAGAGAGAGAGAGAGAGAGAGAGAGAGAGAGAGAGAGAGAGAGAGAGAGAGAAACGCTGACCTAATAATGTGTGTGAGTTCTTGTGTGATTGCTCGGATGGTCTACTCCTGAATTCAATTTGACTTAAGTTTTTTTTTTCATCCCGTGTTGCTCTTCGTCGTGAGGAAGACCTCGCGTTGCCATGGCAACCTGGCGACATAGGGAGAGAGAAAGGCTGAATCGAGGAAGTAGGAAGAATCTCCGGTATTTGTCGGTTCGAAGAAGAACAGTAATTGGTGTGAGCGAGCAGCCCTTTGAGGTGGCTTTAGCCTTTTCGTCTTCTTATTATTAATTTTTTTTTTTTTTGGTGGTTTTTCATAGTGTGTTGTGGGGAGGGGTTCCGGGTTGCATCCTGTCTCCTTTAGGAGTCCATCACTTTTCTCACTATGTGCACGCTGTTTCTAGGAGCACACACACTTCCGCATGAGTCCTGGAGCTACTTCGGCATCTAGTTTTTCCAGGTTCCTTTCCAGGGATCTTGGGATAGTGGCTCCTAGTGTCCCTGTATAGTTATGGGTACAATTTGGGATCGGGGCTCTTTAGTGTCCCTATATGATTATGGGTTTACAATTTCCACTGCCATATCCCATATCCTTCTTATTTCTGATTTCAGGTCTTGATACTTAGTATTGATTATTATAATTATTATTATTATTATGACGGTACTTCAAGAAATTCCTGACCTCGGGGACATTACGTACCGTCCCTAAAGAAGCTTGTATGACCGAACCTTCATTCTTAAGCCCGGGCTGGACGACGAAATGATATTTTCTATACACAAATCGTTATTAACATTGTCATTATATAAAAATTTATGAACCTATTTCTGAACCGGATCACAGAGAAGAAGTTAGTTTTGAATAATGTCACGTTCAATCTGAATCTACCTCCTAATATCGCTCAGTTCCGAAGTGAATAATGCTCTGGAACGTTATTACAACGTCGTTTACCTCCGAATAAGCCTTATTTCGCCTCTGAATACGGCTGGAAATGACACAGCTCCCGATGGGCACCACCTGACGAGAGATTGCATCAAGGGTTTACCTGTGTAGGATTGTCGCCATGGCAACGGGATTGGCTTCTGCTGCCTCCTCATTATTGCTAGTGTGTTGTGTGCGTGTGTGTGTGTATCTTTCACCTCCCCTCCCTCCCCTCTCTTCCTCCTGTATCACCCCCCTACCCCGTACCCCCCACCTATGATCCCTCCCCCTTTCTTCTTACCAGAATCCACTGACCTTGAAAGGGACCTAATTATTTGGGTGGATCTTTCGTGTTTTCCCACTGATTTTTCCATTGGGAAACTCCTCCTCCCCTCCCCCTACCCCGTACCCCCACTTTAGGACCCCCCAAGCCTAGGATCACCCCCCCCCCTCCCCCCCCCCCCCACCCCCATCTTCTTACCAGAATCCGCCGACCTTGAATGGGACAGTAAGGCACCCAATTATTGTCGTGGTTTTTCGTGTTACCACAGATTTTCCGATTGGGAAACTCTCCCCTTCACACCCCCCTCCCACCACCACCCCGTTTCCTCCTGTATCATTCCCCCGCTACCCCGTAACAGATTAGTGGATTAGGAACTCTTATTATTATTATTATTATTTTTATTATTAGATTATTATTATTATTATTATTACTAGCAAACTTGATAAAATACGGGTGCAGAAGTGAACAATTTATATGTACTATTTGTTCAGCAATATTAAAATAAGGCGATTTTTATACATACCTACTACAGAATCTCTTTGTACACAATATTATCAGTTTTGTCCACAACTTAATTTCAAGTTGGCAAAGTCAGTTGCTCTGCTCGTCGCCACATGCAGTTGGCCATGCGTGAACATGGGTGACGGCAAGAAACACACCAACACGATCCAAAGTCTGTCGTGCGACTTGTTTGCAGTGAATGAGAAGGCCAGGTTGATGGGAAACTGCCTGCGCCGTAACTGGAACGGAAACTGGTTGTCCGAAGGCATCAGAGGAATCCGGGGGATGAACAGAGTTATTTTTGCCAGTGTGAGGACCCGTTGCTATCACTGCTTGATGATGTGGGAGTTTTAGCTCCATTAAATGGTGTACCTCGTTCCGTTGCAATGTCCATTGGCAGGATGAAATTCCGAAGCAACATTACCGGGCAGTACTTCTTCAACGTTATTTTGTGCACTGGCAGTCCGATGGATTTAAGTTATTCAAAAAAATCTTGCGGATTGATGATAATTTCTTCTATTGTGTCCGAGCTGAAATTCGCGACTTTCTCTCCGGGGAAGTTGTACAGAAAATTAAATTTGTATTGAAAATTCGTAGAAAGTATCTAAGTCTACGGGAATAACCACCGGCCCTCGTTTCATGGCCAGAAACAGCTCTCCGTTTTCAGGGAACCTTCCCTTTCCTCACCCTCCCCCACCCCCTACCCCCGAAACAAAGGAGGGGGGTTAGGTTTGGATTGAAACCCCATTACAAACCATCTTAGGGGTCTCCACCATAACCCTGCCAAGTTCCATGCCCATCTGACCAGCCGTTTGGCCGTGATTGAATGACAGACAGACAGACATTACGCCCATTATAGTATGAAGTATGATTATATTCGAAGCCTGATTACTGATGGGGTGACCCTTGTTAATAAGAGTGATTCTTCAGAGGGTTTACAAATGGTTAACAAATGAATAAAGTTATTCACGCAGAGAGGTCGTCGGGATACACACACACGCACACACACACACACGAGCTGAAATACGCGTCAAAAGTCTTTGTGTTTTCTAAATTTTGGATGACGTCAATCCAGGCAATTATATCAACACGTACATTGAAAAGCGTTAACAGAAATCGAGCATCCTTTTTCAATTGAAGACTTGAATATTTCTCTTTCGTTTTTGGTGACCGATTCTTAAGATTTCCTATATTTGCTTTTCATGTCTTATTGTGACCCATTTCCTCTGCCTGAGTTTTCAATAGCGGCCAGGTGCTCTCCTTCGTATACTAACCTAACCTAACCTAGGGACATGGCACAAAAACTGGGGCTTCTGCCATGAGGACTATTCAGGCTGGAACACTTCCAGCTTGGAAAAGAAGGAGAGTTGAGGGTTTTTTTTTATATTTATAGGAAACTATATGTAGGCCTCCTTGTCTCTTTCAAAATGGTACGGTTATGAGTCAGGAAGAGTGAATGCAGCCTCTCTCATTCGTTTGTCAGTCTCTCCGTTCATAATCTCTTTAATCCCACCTGGCTCTCCACCCTCTCTAACAGTCGTCTAAGTTCACACTGCAATACTTTGAAGTTTGCTTCCTGTTACACCCCTTCAGCGGTGTTTGACCTGAGAGAGAATCTTCACGTGATGAGAATCACCGTCACCAGGGAAGTGTACAGTTCCGTGAGAATCACTACTTTAAGAATCACCTCTTGGCTGAATTTATAATTTATTGAATATTCCAAGATATTGAGACGAAGAGATAGCACCAGCGGCTTCCAGTTCATAGAAAGGGGTCGCAGTGACGTGAATTATTACTTCATAAAAAGGGAGCGCTGAGTCGCTAATTCCAGTCAGTGTGATGCAGGCTTAGCTACTGAAGGGTCTTTCTGTCACTCTGTATCTCTCTCCCTCCCTCCCTCCCTCCCCACGCCCCCCAAAAGCTTCTTCGTACCAGCTATAGCCACACACACACACACACACACATCTGTCTCCCACGGGTAGTTACAACACTGACGAAAGAGAACTTGTCAACGGCAGATCTCACTTCCTGTTTCCTTTTCTCCTTTTACGGCTGGTGTCGATACCCGTTGCCTTCGTCGTCATGGTGACCGAATGAAGAACTAGGTGTTGCTCTCTCTCTCTCTCTCTCTCTCTCCCTCCCTCCTGAGGTACTTCATTATTCAGTATTTTGTTTCCCGTATTGGGAGGACTCATAATTCAGTAGGTCTATTTTTGCCTACTCGGGGGAGAAGGTCTACAAACTATGTTGTTGTTGTTGTTGTTGTTACTGTTGTTGTTGTTGTTGTTCTTGCTGAGGGAGGGGGGGGAGGGGTTAGGAGGGTCTAAAGGTCAGGAAAAGTGTTTCGCGTCGAGTTAAAGATACAGGAATTTTAGGATAGGATATCTGTGATTTATTTATCGAAATGAAAACGTCAAAAATAAATAATGTTCATGTTAAACAGTACAGACCAATTATTTCTTATAAAACATTAGCACCTGTATTTTAATTTTCGGCAGCGAAACAGCGCGTTGTCTGACCGTAGATTTTAGCACGCGCCCCGAGTTAGCTGGAGGTCGGATCACACCTTGTTTAAGTTACAACACGTCTCTGCTTTAGGTAGCAAGTTTTTTTTTTTCATTTTGTTCCGCTCTTGCTGGGCTTGGTTCATCATCTTGGCGCGGAGTTTCAGCGAGACCTTGGTCCGTTTCGTTAGCGCTTTATATATATGTGTGTGTATGTATGCATATTATATTATATATTATATATTATATAGATATATATATATATATATATAATATATATATATATATATATATATATACTATATATTATAATATATATATATATATTATATTCAATTTCTTTTCTTGGCTATTTTCTGCTATTTTCATTTTCATTTTTTGTCGATCAATTTATCTGTAGTTTTAATTTAGTTTTAATATGTGTGTATGATACATATATTATGTATATATATATATATATATATAGTTTCAATTTTTTTTGGCTTTATTTTCGTTATTTTATATTTATTTTTTGTTTTTTTCGTCGGCTTAGTTCATTTTGGATTTAATTTAGCCAATTTTTATATTTTTTCTTGGGCCAATTTTTTTATTTTTTTTATTTTTATTTTTTCTTGCCTATTTTCTATTTTTATCTTTGTTTTTATTTATTCTTTGTCGGCTCAATCTATTTTGTAGTTTAATTTAGTTTAATATAATTTTTTGTCAGGCCAATTTTGTTTTATTTTTTATCGGTCCAAAATCGGATTTATTTTTTCTAATTTTTTAGTTTTGTTAATATATTTTTGTTTTTCTTTTTCTATTTTAAAATGGCTCAAAAGCTAATTCGCATCCATTGTCCCCATTGAGGAACTCTGGCCCTGAGAATCGAGTAGCCTGTTTTTAGCCAAAATTACCTTCGACATGGAATCCCTCTTACGCCCGTGTTTTGAAGAAGCTCTTCTTCCGGAGAGAGAGAGAGAGAGAGAGAGAGAGAGAGAGAGAGAGAGAGAGAGAGAGAGAGAAACTCAACCACTCAACCGAGACACAAGAGTTGAAATGACATAAGGCATAAGATATCGGGAAGGAATCATGTGTGTGTGTCCCGTTTGGTTGGGGGTCTCCTCTGAAGGGAGAGGGGGGTTGGGGTGGGGTGGGGTTTGGGGGACGAAGGTGTCATGTGTCCCATCGGGTGCCTTGGATAAAACCCTCAGGAGACAGCCTCCTTTGTTTCGTGATTGATGACAAGCATCTGCAGGTCACTTCATCAGGGTCAACATGATGTATGTCCCTGGAATTTGCATTTGAGAGAGAGAGAGAGAGAGAGAGAGAGAGAGAGAGAGAGAGAGAGAGAAAAGGGGGTTGGATTGCATAGTGCTTCAGGAACAACGTGAGAGAGACCGAAGAGGAGACAGAGGAATAGGAGGACGAGGAGAGAGAGAGAGAGAGAGAGAGAACCCAGTAATCCAATTAAGTGGAAAAGTCGAGGACCTCCAAAAGAACTTTCCAGTATATAGAAAGACGTTTAATTCCAGGTGGTCAGATAAATAAATAAGTAAATAAATGAGAGTCAGGAGCCATCCATAAATCCAGGACTCTTCCAGGACAGGACGTAAAGGTCCCACCCAGAGATCATAAACTGATGTCCCTTGACTTTCTATGTGCGTCATCTTGGGGAAGGGTCATCTCATATGCTGGATCGAACGTTTGGGTTCCAGAGGCCAGAGAAATGTTGTTTCCAGATTTCCAGAGGTTAGATAAACGTTTCCAGAGGTCAGAAAAAATGTTGTTTCCAAATTTATAGAGGTTAGATAGATGCTAACAGAGGTCAGAGAAATGATGTTTCCAGATTTCCAGAGGTTAGATAAATGTTTCCAGAGGGCAGAGAAATTATGTTTCCAGATTTCCAGAGGTTAGATAAATGTTTCCAGAGGGCAGAGAAATTATGTTTCCAGATTTCCAGAGGTTAGATAAATGTTTCCAGAGGGCAGAGAAATGTTGTTTCCAGATGTCAGAGAAATGTTGTTTCCAGATTTCCAGAGGTCAGAGAAATGTTGTTTCCAGATTTCCAGAGGTTAGACAAATATTGTTTCCAGAGGTCAGAGAAATGTTTCCAGATTTCCAGAGGTCATAGAAATGTTTCTAGAAGTCATCGAAATGTTTCCAGATTTCCAGAGGTCAGACAAATGTTGCTTCCAGATTCAGAGAAACGTTTCCAAAGGTCAGCTAAATGTTGCTTCCAGATTTCCAGAGATCAGATAAAGGCTTTCAGAGGTCAGACAAATGTTGCTTCCACGGTTGTAGTCTGCTCATTTTGGAATTAACATTGTAGTAGTTTTTTTGGAAATGACATCCGTTCCATAACTCTGGAAATAGTTTGCACTTGCAGCCCTCTAGCCTCAGTCGTGTTTATGAGGACGGACAGAAAAGGTGAAGACACACACACACACACACACACACACACACACACACACACACACACACACCTTCTCGTTTACAGAAAACTCACAGACTGCCAGAGATGGACTCTTGTGACATCATCACATGCTAAGAAATGTCGGTAGAGTGAACTGAGAAGTCTCAAAGGGGCCGGACCTAGAAGCGAGCGGTTTCTTTTACGTTTTATTGGGCTTATCAACCTGTGGCTTCTTCTACGCTTTCTGCCCTCCCCCCCCCTTTCTTCTTTTGTGCTGAATCGCGGATCGGTGGCTTCGACGTCTTATTCCAGTCTTTGTACGTTTTTCTATTTTTATTTTTTCATGGATGAGACGCAACCCATTCTTGAACGTGATTTTAACCATTATTTAGGAGTTTTCTCTTTTTGCCGAGTTATAACATCGATACTTTCAATTGAGTGTGTTTTATTATCTCTCTCTCTCTCTCTCTCTCTCTCTCTCTCTCTCTCTCTCTCTCTCTCTCTCTCTGGATTTAGAAATATTACTTACATTCACTCCAGGAGGGCTTCGATATCTGTAAATTTGTGATTGGTGGGGAGGTCTGTTCACTAGTATTAGAGTTATCTTCTTCCCTAGACTTTATATTGATGCCAATCACTTTTTTGCGTGGTTGTAATTTTACTCTATGTTGGACTGAGGTGGTTCCTAACATATAACATAACGCCTCCACCTTTTTTTTTTATATTGAATCTATCTTTTTTGAACAATTAATATCTAGCTATCTAGTACTCTCCTACGAAGTCCCTTGTTCCCTCTTGTATCCATGTTTCTGTGATACCTATTATGTCTAATTCTTCACTTGCTATTAGTGCTTTGAAGAAATAGATCTGTCTTTTTGAAGTGTGGAGATTAACCGCAAAGGAAGTGGTTAACCTGTGCCTCGTGAACGGTTAGAATTAACCCCAGGGGTAAGCAGATATATAATCTCTGGTGGAGGGCGAGGCTCATCGGGTCTTTTATGGAACACAAATAAAAGAACGATTACGAAGATTCAAAAAGTCCTTCCAGGCAAGACTTGATGGCGATCTTATACGGACCGTATAATCTGCTTTCCCTGCCACAGTGATGTCACGCTGCCGACCGCTCGTAGACGAAACGAGCAGTGGTTGGCACTGCTATCAAAGACACATCGCCCATATGGGTCTCTCCAGCAGACGAAGGTCAACCCGACCGGTCGTCTACTTCTTCTTCTTCTTCTCCTTCTTAAAGGTGTGTCTTTCAGAATCTGCACTTGGGGAGGTCTCTCTCTCTCTCTCTCTCTCTCTCTCTCTCTCTCTCTCTCTCTCTCTCTCTCTCTCTCTCTCTCTATTGACAAAATGCGCTCTGCGATAGTTTGCGCTGGGAACCAATTCATAATGGAACAAGCCCACCCAAAGGGGGCCCACAGAATATTAAGGCGTTCATTAGGAAGACGAGGTCGAGGGAATTACAGAAAGAAAAGACCCCACTTACCAAAAAAAAAAAATAATAATAATATTAGATAAATAAAAAATATTATTCTCTCTCTCTCTCTTTGATGTGAGGCGTAACGATCATCGTTGCTAATGGATTAATAAACATCATATTTCGCTGACTCAAA